>NC_141039.2:25320000-25620000 GCF_052040795.2 Danio rerio
TTAATACATTTTTAAGATCATTGTGGATGAAATTTTAGACCTATACAGGACTAAATGCTACGTTTTTTGTTTTGTTTTTTGAATATCCAAGTTGGAATAGATTTTCACTTGCCCTAAGAAAAAAAATTACTATAATTTAATACATTTAATAATGCAATAATAATAATTTAATAATTAAAAATATAGGTGTGGTTAGTATCCTCAGCAGTAAATAAATGAAAAACTTTTAGACAAATGCTACTGTAAGGATGGTAATGGTATTGTTAACAGAGTTAAAATGCTATTTTTTTAAATAGAAAGTTTTATTGAGATTGGGATTGTTGATGATTGTTGATGAACAGCACTCTGGAGTATATCAATACACGCAAGCCAAGTGCCGTGGGTCACAGCGATCAGTCAATGCAGAAGTATAAATTAGCCTTTAAAGTCTGCGGATGATTTACTCTTCTGCAGCCATTTTGCAGCCAAATGGTCTCTGGTCAAGTAAGATGATGGACCCATTTTTAAACCTTACTAAATTGACGGTGTGATTACAAACTGCCCTAGAGATGCCTTGAGACCGCATATTGTCCATTACATTAAATTTATTAATTACTTTGAAATATTTGTTTACAGAAGTAGCAAGAAATGCACTGTTTAAAATATTATTTACAGAAAAAACAAGAGTCATTTTACTTAGAAGAGTTACTGCTTATTTTCTACATTTAATATGAAAAGCACTAAAAATTATTTATTTTGTATCCAAAAGTGCAAGCTAGTTATTTTCATGTTTTTAAAAGACAAAAAGACTGCTCGTTTTAGGCAATGTGTGTTTTAATATCAGTTGTTGTTCAGTAAATATTCACAGAAAGTAGATTTGAGTGCGAGTTTCCTTCTATTATTTTAAAATCAAGTAATGTACCCTTCATTCAAAAATTTCAACTTGTAATATGAGAGCATATTTACTCTACAAAACTTGTCAGCACAGGCAAAAAAATCTACATATATATAAGAATAAAATAATCATTCATTAACCATGATCGAGTTAAAATGTTCAAGTAATGAAGATTTTGATTTTAGGCCAAATCGCTCAACCCTAATACTTAGTTTCTTCATTAAAAAAGTTAATTTGATAAATTTATGAAAATTATCTATATGTGGCCACTTTAATAAAATAGTTCACTCATGAATGAAAACTTTTATAGACTTACCATTAACTCAAAGACAGGAAAGCACTTGAGGGTGAGTAGATTTTCATTTAGGAGTTAACTGTCCCTTTAAAAGGGGCCATATGCGACCTAAACAAAAAATAAACTCAAACAAGATTCTGAAAAGAGAAGGTAGTTTTGAAGATTTTAATTATTTGTAAGAATTTTAGGCTTCAAAAAGATCAAAAAGCACATCCTTTGTGCAATTCCTATGTGTTTTGTTTCCTTAAAGTGAGTATAGGGGCTGTGTTGTCCCCACCTCTGCTTGGGAAGATCCAGGCCTGGTGCCTGTGGCTCTGAGAAACCCCCTACAGAGTTATATACGGCCACAGACAGAGGGCAACTCGCACCCCTGCCCTCACTGTATACACTGAAGCTCAGCCACGTTCACAAGAACTTGTATAGATGTCCCGGGTGGGGGCAGGGAAGATGGGGGAGGGTTAGAGAAAAAAGCCGTTCGTGGACAGGATTAGAAGTTTGTATTGATAAACGAAAAAAATTATATTAGATAGAGAAATAAGACAAGAAGAGTCAAGCATAGAGAGAGGGCTGACTGCGCAGTTCGGGTATAAATAGCAACACCCGCCACTTTGCATGTCAGCTGTGTGGCACCATGGCAACGCCATGGCGATGAAAGGCATGCGGACATGCCACAGAGCCCTTGGGAACCGCTGCACTGAAACGACGAGCCTATGTGTGCTGGTTCAGGAGGATTTGTGCAAGTGTATGTTTGGGTTTTACATGAATATTCCGCTTGAGGAGTCATTAGAGTACGGTCAGAAAACACTGACACAGTGCCCCGCTGAACCGGAACGCTCTGTAGATCCTATTGCCTCAGAGGGAGCATTTACAGATAAAGGCTAAACTAAGCTAGAGTTTACCTGGTAGTTTGGATGGTGGAGGAAGTAGTCTGGACATCCAGCTAAGGCCATACTCAGTCACCGCAACTGAAGGGAGTTGTCGCATGTACCTAAAAAAAAAAAAAAAAAGCCAGAGATAATATTGAGAATGATTTCTTGAAACTCAATTTTGATCAATAGTAAAATTAATATGAAACAGTATAAGGCCTGATCCCAATTCTACCCCTTAGCCCTTCCCCTTACCCCAACTCTCTTTAGCTTGAAGGTGTAAGGCTAAGGCCCAGTTTACACTAAAGGCTATGCTACGGCGCTGACGCACAGTCCTACGCCGTGGCTGTCGCTGACTACACCTCTCAAAAAATGTAACTACACATTGCAATGACGCATAGTACAAGCTCTGTGATTGGTTGGCTTGGTAGCGCTGACGAGTCTGGGCGGGACCGAGAGCCGCGCGAGCCCAATGGAGAGATTGTTTAAAAGTGTGGAGTCACGCGAAAGAGCTCCTGATGAAAAGTTTTGTTTTGTGTTTACCTCATAGTTAAAGTTGTTGCACGTCCGCCGGTTCCTGCCTCTAAATGAGTGAGTTTGAGCCACTTGTACATCCCGGAAGCGTTCAAAACAAAACACAGGCGAAGAAACTCGACACAGAGACACATTAACACCTCACCGAAAAACTAGCGTTTTGGAAGTGTTGATGCAGACCAACAGAGACAGCGCACAGAAGTATAAATGCACAGCTATGCGCGCTGCATGCGCCGTTGGTTACGCCGGTGACTTGACGCAGAAGTATAAACCAGGCTTAAGGGCGTACTCACACTATGCTTTCCGGACTGTGCCCAGGCCTGTTTCCCAGATCCTTTGAGAAGTGCGAACGCTCGGAATCGGGCTCAGGTACGGTACAGTTGGCCGGCCCTGGTCCGGTTGGAAAAGGTGTGTCAAAACGTGGTTCACTTGGGCTCAGGCATGGTCCGCTTGTAGTGTGAGTGCAAAGCGCGCCTAAGCCCGAAACTGCAGACGAGACGTGACTATTGCCGGGCTGTTTCATATGGTTTTATAATTATTCTTACTGTTTAATGAACACAAGCTGTGTTAGATTATTAAAGACACAAACCCCTCACAGCTGCACCTTCAGCAAACCTCCTAATTCCTGCAGCACAAGGACTCTATTATTGTTTATGAGCGTCAAAAGTGGCTGATCTGTTTGGCGAAATATTTGACTGCATGTCACCGCATCCCAAGTGACTTAAACGATATAACTAAAGAAATCTCCACTGTGCTGAGCGAAATCGCAGAGTGGAGAACAGCGCATCATCTATGACGCAAGCGTGCCCAAGCCCAGATGCAATGTGAGTGCGGGCTGGACAAGCATGCTTTGGCCCGGTTCAAGGCAACTGTACATAGTGTGAGTACGCCCTAATATGTTTTAGTCTTTAAATGCATAACTTTTGCTACGGTTATGCTTTCCATCCACACTACCCCAGAGTTTTCAAGCCCTGAAAACAGAGCATTTTGGAAATGCTGAGGAGGGGGGTTTTGCTAAGAAATGCTGCTGCTGCGTCTCAGTGTAGATGGGAAAAATGGAGACATCTGAAAATGGAGGCGTGGATGCAGACATTCTAATTGGGGCTTTTTTTCGATATTAAGTACACAAAGTTCAGTCATGCATCCCTTCTTTGTAAGTTCAGACTTCACAAGTTTGATATGGAAAACAAACTCCCGAGGACACGTTGAGTAAATCTTTCAAAGGGAACAGTGTACTCTAAAATGTCATTCACATTACAATGGCTACGCTGTTTCACTATCTTAACAATAAATTGAAAAGATGATATGAGGAACTGCCTGTTTTCACTTTTATTTTAACCTAACAGACACCAAAAATGTTAAGGCATCATGTAGCAACATAATTATATGACCGTCATCTTCACTGTATGCATATTTATAACAAAACAGAGCTATAACATAACTGCGTCCTTTCATTTTCTTTTAAAAATACGAAACATACCCTCTCTTTTGTTAATATCAGTTTTATAAATATTTTGTTAAATAGGAAATATAAATAGTTATAATTGTTAATAGTTATAATACACGTGGTACATTAATTAACATATTAACTCAGCTTTGAGCTCAGCCAAAACACATTTCCTGGGAACAAGTAATAGATTAAACAGACCAAAGAGTCATTAGATAGAGACAAGACGAATAAAATATCAAATTTAACAACTATAGTGAGATGAGATCCAGCAGTAGAGATTCTTGATGACTTGTCTGACTTGCGCTGCTCTCATCTGAGGAGGTGTGCTCAAAGCACTCGCTGACTGCCTGAAGCTCTGACGTCCACATACGCTGCAGTGCATGCCACAGTGTGTGTGGTAAAGTGATGTGCGTTTTTAGCAGTATAGAGTGGACAGAGATCTTTTCAAAAATTCTAGATGAAATTCCAGCGTGAACATGAATTGTTTTTATTCTAAAATGCCATTTAAAACCTGCAACATATTAGTGTAAACAGGACCCAAGTTAAAGGGCTAGATAGCCCTTGAAACAGAGATTCTTCAGGACCACACTCGAACCCAACAGGTACGAAAATGTTCCAGAATAAACCATCTACAACGGCAGCATGGCTTCACGCGGAAGTCAGGGAAGAACAAACTAGTATTTTTTTTGTCATTATTATGAATTTTACATCAAACAAGCATGTTTCAATACATTTATAACCGCGTTCGTGTTTTACTGTCATGCTTTAAAAAATCTATTTAAAATAACATTAAAATTCACTATCTATAATCCATAATATTAACACTTATTTAGTCCCACAACATACTTTCACATCTTTCACTGGAATACCCTGTCAGAAAAGACTAGTGGCTGGGAATGGGCTTTCTACAGTGCCTGGTATAATGTTAATGTTGTTTTCATGTATTACACAGATGAAAATGCCACGGTGTAAATTCACAATATAGTGACAAGCTTATTGGCACATTATATCATTATGATAACATGATATCATTGCCATCAGTGATTTCCTGAAGATAAGTACCAAAAAAATAAAACAACTGGGATAACTACAGCAGTCGCCATCGACAACCTGAAATAAAGTAAAAGATCGCGATGACATATGATGGCGTGTGTTGTAGTGATATCCCATTTCTTAGGGGTAAAATTTGAAGCCCTTTGCTTTCACAATCTGTTTCAAGAGCCAAGGGGAAGGGTTAGGGGTAAAAAAAAACAAAAAAAAAAAAACCTGAATTGGGATTGGGCCTAAAAAGACTGAATGACAGCGGATGCTTTTATTTACAGTTTGTATTAAAGCTTAATGTTAGGTCACAATGAAAGTATTGGCAAATATTTTTTTCTGTATTTCAACCATTTGCATGAAATTAATAATCAAGATTGTATTTAATAGAAATTCTAGGCAAGACTTCAATCCATTTTTCTATTTGAGCAGTGTGGATGGGATCTGGACATTTGATTATAATATATTACTGCAAAAAGGAATTTCCAAATTCTTTTTACTCCAGAGCAAAAAAACTGTGATGGCTGATGAATAAATCAGGGCATTGATTCACATTCAGTCTCTTTTATGTTGAATGTGCTCGAGTTGTTGGCTGCAGTTCACTTAGCTAACATCCAGTTGAATGGCTAATAACTTATTTTCTGAATAATACATACAGGGCCTGTTTACAACTGGTCACTTAATGTGTGTTCTCGGGTTGCATCTAATTTGTGAAAACAGTGCTATTTATATTTGACCACATAAATGTGTCTCTATTAAGTGGATATAAATCCTATCTTCAAAGTGCAACATGCTAATTTAACTAGGCTTTGTCAACTGAAGTGTCCGATACAAAATTTAATTTAGAGAACGGTAAGCTAAGTCTTGTTCAGAAAAACACATTTTTTAATTTGCAGGCTACTCTCTCTGTACACTTTGTATTTTCTAGAAAAAAAGCTCAGTGTTTAATCTAGGCTCCATATTACTATTAGAAACATAATTTTTGTCATACAAATACAATACTCTTCCAAAAACAAACGTCCTATCTTTGTAAACGCAAGAAATGCTATATTTTAATTTCCTATTCATTTAGAGCGAAAAAATTTGGGATGTTTGTTTTATTACATTTTTTGGTTTCAATTTGATCCATTCATGTCAACAATGGAATGAAAAAATAAGGCATACTAACTTCTTATGCTCATTTTTCCTAACTTTTTAAGCTCATTTAAGACTAAATTTGTTTTGTTTAAAAGAAAACCCAGCAAGATTGACATGTTCAGATAATAATAATAATAATAATAATAATAATAATAATAATAATAATATGTCTATCTGTCTGTTAAAACACACACCCAAAACCCAGAGTGTCCACTTTCGCTCCTCTTCAAATAGAGTTTACCGAATGCGCTTGGGAAACAGCGTCTATTTATCACTATGGAGCTTATCTGAGAGTCACGCACCACTACATGAACTGGCGCTTCTAATGGCAAGGAAGGAAATTCAATCATTTTTATATTCATTCCAAAGTGTTTTCATGCCTAAATAAAATGAAAGCACAGAACAGATTCACATTTAGGAGCAAGGGGTGTCCCCTTGTGGTTTGGCGGTATAGGTCGCATATAGGGAGGATCACCTTTTTATTGTTTACTGCCACCTTTCATAGAAAGATTAAAAATATGAAAAATACAGGAAAATTCCTTTAAGGGATGATAACGGGATAGAATTGTAAAATCCCGTGAACAACAGAAGTCGCTGCATCCTAGCACTATTAGCATATTATTAGCATGTTATTGCACATTAGTGCTGATATATCTATGTAACATAGCCTATAACATACTCTCACAGGTTTATTTTTCATATTTTGGGAGGAGTAAAAATCCGATCAGTAAAATATGACCAGGTGTAGACAGTGCATTTTGCACTACGCCACTGCAGACCCATATTCAATTCTTGTAATAAAATGTAGCATTCTAGCTGCATAAACTCAAACAATGGGTTTACAATGCAAATGATGTAAGGTAGCATGTTCATAGTTTTTTTAAATGTTGTAAATGACCGTGATACTCATATGAGCAGTTTGGGACTGTAATTCTTAGTTCATTGCAGAACTTTGACAGCCAGCTGGTTAGACACAGCATGCTACACGACAGAATCTACTACTTAAAGTAGCACTTTGCCATTTCAAACTGATCTCGATGGAACTTAGAGATGGGGGGGCTGTGCTGGGGTGGGGCTTAAAAAGTGAGCAGGATCAACTGACTGGGAAAGAATGAAAGAAAGTCCAAAAAAAGAGAGAGAAAACGAGTAGACTGAGACAGTGTTTTGATTTCCATCCCAGAACATTTTGATCCAACATGCTTGGAAGCACCAAAGCGCTTTCTGACAGGGTACTTTAGCACTGCATGAAAATCCAAACTGAGGAATGGTGAGCCCAAAAGTGTGGTGCTAAAAGCTGGACCCAGGGCTCAACCTTGGAGCAGCTGAACAGCATGAGCACGGCACCAAAACATCAAATTAACATCCAGCACTGAAAGACCGTTCAGGCCCGCTACGCATCAATGACCAAGCTCATTACACTGACAGAGAAGAAAAGCGACACACATTCGCACACATACACACCCAGATTCTGGCTGATGATTGAGACCACACTCTTAGGTTGTCTCTATTAGGCCGGCAAAGGTGGTTCAAATGCAAGAAGTTTAAGTACATTTTTAGAAACGTTTTATCAAAAAGCTTCGCAGACTGAAAACAACATGCGCTTGGCTTTCAACAATAATTCAACAATAAAGTAATTTGTTAACTCATTTGTTGCCAATTTTTTTATGATTTCATGCATGTATCCTTGTTAATGGTGTGCTATAAGAAGATCTTTTTTCATTTATTTTTGATTATTTTTCAAGAAAATTGTATTTGAATACGCAACAATTTAGTGACCGGTAGGCAAATGTGTAGTAAAATTTTAATAGGAAGAGAATATTTAGCATTCTAATTTAAAACAACTGCTTTTAAAATTTCAATTCATATATATATATATATATATATATATATATATATATATATATATATATAAACACATTTATTATGTTTAAAATTAGACAGCTATTTACTATGAACTTCCTGAAAATTATCTAGCATATAATTTCATAAAAATAAAACAAACAGAATGAATCTATTTGTCTTAACGTGATGAAACACACACTAGTTTACCCAACAGACTATTATGCCAAAAAGACGAATAAAAGTCAATAATTAAAGTAAATACTGGTGTAAATAAATACTGACATCAGACAGAAATAGTCAGACAGCTTAGTAACAAGTAAAGCTGCTGATTCTGTTTGTGGATTTGTTAAAATATCCTGATGAGCTGAGACTTTGAAAGATTTATTGAGTTTTCAGTTGAGTTCATAATCCATGTCCACACATACACAAGTTTTAACTAACGATTATTTTAATAATCGATTAATCTGTTGATTATTTTTTCGAATAATTGGATTTAAAAAAACAAAAAAGTATTAATTTTCAACCCTTTATTCAAAAAAGCTCATCCCTGCGCTGTTACAATAATAGTAATAATTTAATAATAAAATAAAAACTAGTTTTGTCCTGTTTTCAATCCAAATATCTAAAGGTTTTTAAATTAAGATAGACACTAGACACATGAAATAGCATAAGAAATCACTTAACCTCAAAATTAAGTGATTGTTTGCTTAAAACAAGCAAAATTATTTGCCAATGGGGTAAGAAAATTATCTTAAGATATAATCTCAAACAAGTTTTCAGCAACACTCATGCCATTTTTCTATTCTGGTCTTGATGTAAGATTTTTTAAATATTTGAACTGGAAATGAGACAAAATTACGAAGCAAGACGCAGAAAGTTTTCTGCAGTGCAGCTATACATGTCAACAGATGGAAAAACGAATGAACCAAAAAAGGCAAGTGAATAAAACATGTGTTTAACTCTAAAAGATTCTATCTGGCCCGGGAGTCCGTTTTTTTAGAACATTTACCCTTAAATGTTTCTGTGACGACGCATCATGTTTGTCACGTGACACACGGCAGCCACAACAGCGAAGTATGACAGATGCATCCCCTTTATTTAGTTTTTTTCTGTTTTAATTCAACATATTCACATGCTTGCTCATCCTGTCATCATCTACCTGATATTCCAATTCAAAGTAGCATGTGAGTGATTGTGACCAATAATGTGAGATGGACATCGCCATGTTTACTTGCGGCCGCTTTCTCATTCATAAAAAGCTGAACACGCAGAGAAGCGTATTCAAGTTTATAGTTACTTTTACTATGTGTAACGTGTATCTGATATGAATAAAACACATCGGCAAATTATATTTGAATGGATTGCTAGACTTCCTTAGGTGTTTTATAAACTCAATCTATTGTTTTATTAGTACTTGTGTGTATTTACATATCTAAAACATAAATTAGGTATTAGACAGTTAAAACCCTGCACAATTGTGATAATATGACACGTCTTTCAGCGGGGTTAAGTTGGTTTGGTTTTCGAAAAAAAAAAGTTTTTAAAAAAATAGAAGCACTTTTCGACAGCCCCTTACTGAGAGCTCTGCTCAGCTCGAGGTCTCCCGGCTAAACGCATATTATGACTGCTTAAATGGAGCAGTGCTCATAATATCAAGCGAAAAAAAAAAAGACAGCTGCGAAACATAACATGCTTTGTCTTTTTGTAGGAAACAGTTTAGATCTTTTTAGGGTAAGAGATTTTTGAGTTAATACCGTATATCACTAAATGTGTCAGGAAAACCGAAAACAAAACCAACGTAACCCTGCAGTCTTTCTCTGGCTCAGCGCCAGACACAAACACCAGCACCAGGGACTTTACGGTTCTCACCTCAAAATGGAACAAAAGTAGGATTCTGTAGTGATTTTTCCGCATCATCCCTGTCTTTGAGGCGAGGAATTCTGTATCAGTGCGTGAGAGAAGGAGAGAGGCAGTGTTCAGTCCACTTTGCACTGAGCTAAAGTTTTCTTTTTTTTAATCAAACGTCTCCGTGTCGCACAACACAACGAATCGATTATGAAATCCGTTGCCAACGCTTTTAGTAAACGATTTTTATTGATTTAATCGATTCTTTGTTGCAGCCCTAAAATGTTTTACGTAAATTTTCTGAAAACACAGCCCCTGGCACGTTTAAAAATCTTCAACCTGACAAGAATTTTCAAAAATGTATGTTTCAGTGACCTGATACTGCGTTTTTGTGTAGAAAAAAGCTAGAAAAACCCCATGTCTGTGTTGACAGCAGGGCGTAAGGTTGTGACTGAATTTGGTTGTAGTTTTGTGGTTTTCTTCAGTGATTCTGATTTTTAAAAGCAGGAATATTAATTTCAGTTCACTCAGCATTTTAACTCTGCTCTAGTGTTATTTAAACATTTTGTAGGAGTGGGACCAGTGCAAGAAATTAATTTTACTTTGAGGATTTTGCTGTGTGTCAAATTGTGCATCAAAAAAATGCTACTTTAAAGCAAATATCTTGGTTAAATGTTATGTTTAGATTGAGTAAATATGAAAGAAAAACTTATTAAATAAGACTAATAACTGTGATTTATTAATTTAACACATTTTATTTCCTATGATTTATGTACTTACAAGGTATTTGCACACCGTCAACTATAGTTGCCGCTTGAACTTTTGACAAAGTATACAAAAACATTATAGATCTCTTGAAAGATTTACTTTATTTGGATGAATCTGAGACCTTCATAATTTTTTTTTTTATAAATTTGTTAACAAAAAAATAAATGAAACATTTTTAGTAACATGAAAATTGCCTTTTTTTTGGAAAGGCCTGTCTCGCTTTTTATCCTTAAATTAGGGGTAGGAAGTTGAAAGCCTTATGTGACAAAGTAAATCAATTCCCATATTTTTTTCTTGAAATCTTCTTTTGATTATTTGCTTGCATGTCATTGAGAACTTAAACATGGATAACATGTAGAAATTTACTTTTAAATGGAAAATGGCAACTATGAACTTCAGAAACTGTAGCTGTGGACTTAAACAGGTTAATGCCAAATATTGACGAAACTTGTAAAATCGCCATAGTTAAAGGATTTAAAGTGCCATGAACCCCCCCGTCTTAGCAGGGTGTTTTTACACCGCTAGTTTGAAAAAAGTCAGAAAAGTAGATGAGTCCAGCTTTGTTTAAGTGAGTGTCGAGTGGCGAAAGAGGGAAGGGTTTGCATGAAAAGGGGAGTTTTAGTATGTGCACAAGCTGATTTTCAGAGGCAACACAAAGATGGAGGGGAGATAGACAATGACTATGTTTACATGGACATCAGTAATTATTTGCCTTAACTTAAATAATTTTCTTCATATTTTCATCTAATTTTGAGTGTTTCATTCTTGATTTGTCGACTTTAACTGCAGTTTGGCACTTTCATTTTCATATAGGAACATTTTATGCATCCCCCCCATGACAACCGAGATATTGGATGCGAGAAACTGCTGGAAGGGTGTTGTTTTAATGGAATTTTTGATACCGCTTTCTTTATGAGAGAAAAAACCTTCCGTATTTCTTAGTAATTTAGATGTAGTGTTAGATAGGCGTGTTTGTATAAACTATCCTGACACAAAATGCGGCGAAAATCCTACACGACGGTAATAGTAAGGTGTTTACATGTTTATATTTGGAAAGCAGCATTTACAGCGGGTCTTTCAGTCCATAATATTGTAGTGATTTTAACATACTGTAAACTTAGTAACTTAACCATTTTGACTAAGGTATGTCTTTAAAAACTGAAAGAGTACTGCTGACAATACTAACTAACTATGCCATCTGTATAAACATAAACAAACAACACTGATCACACACTTAGCACATCCGCAGAGACAGGGCAATCAACACAAACTGGAACAGTGTCTTTTTTTTTTTAAGAAGAAGATTAGCGGCAAATCCGGATTTCACGATTTCCAGATGCTAAAAGCTCTCGGGTTAAAAAAATGTTCCTCAAAAACATATTTTTGTTCCATGTTAGCAGACTACTGTAATCCACACATGTGGGTCCAAACACCAGCTGCACTCCCATTGCCGGAAAATAGAAACAAAACCTTCATTTCGGCACATTTATAATCTTCAAACAATTCTTCTACTTCCACTAGTTTTAATTACGATTGGCAACAAAACATAGCGTCTCTGCTGTCTGAACATCGTAACAGGTAAAAACAGTCTTCCAAGCTATTACGCATATTAATGAAGTTGCACCTCGTTTAAAATAGAGCCAGCTGATTGGTTCGAACCAAGTCCTTCTCTTGAATTAATGATGAAAACTCAAAAACATCACATTGTACCCACCGGTACAGACATCCAGTCTCCATGCTGGAATTTACACAAGGATCTAATTGCCATGATGTAGCATCTAAACTTTTTTTCAAACCGGAAGAATGAATTTGAAAGAAAAACACAAAAACAACTAATTTTCACTTTTTTTTTGGAAATTATATGTGTCCTAATATTTTTTTTTTTAGTGGCATGGACAAACTCATGAATGGTAACAACTGAATAAATGTGTTTTGGTGTTTCGTGACCCTTTAAAGCTTGTGCAAAGTCCAGATGCATGACAAATGGACTTTCTGTAACTGCCTCTGTGCTTTTTAAGTTCACCAGGTTTCATTCTTGGCATCATCTGGTGATTTAAAGAATGAAGAGAGACAGAGGCCTAAACTTGATGTTGAAATCCACTGCACACAAGAAAAAGCAAGACTTTCCAAGTTCAAGTGGTTCCAGTTCATTTATCTTCACCTCCCATAGTTTTGAGAGCTGATTGACAGAGGCTCTATTGTTTTGGTTACGTAATCCAACCTGTTATTGTCAAGATATCAGACACTATATAAAGCTGCCACATACCGATATGGTCCACCAATGTTTTGGGTAGCGCTCTGCACAAGAGCTGACAAGAACCGTTGTGTATAGAGCAAAGCACAAGCAGACAGCACGATGAGAAACATACACAAAGCTGGGGGGAATCTCGTTGTTTAGAGACGGGTGAATTGCTTGGTGTACAACACGTCTTATCAGTGAAGCAAATTAAGTGGTTCAATAGATCCCACCACTGCCTCTCATGTCTAGTGAGGAATTTCAAGGCCTAGATGACTGTTCCAGGAGTGTCCTGTCCTCACCCTCCTTTTAGTCCATACATAAACACAGGTCAAGTGCCCCTCTTTCCATCATAATAGAGAAGAGTTGCGCCATTCTTTCTGGAACGCTCAATTAGATTAACAAGACAACCACTCAGTTTGAAATCTACTTTATTTTTTCCATGAAGAGTTACCAAACAACATTATTTGATAGGAAGCCTGAAGAAAAAGAATGGTCATTATGGATATTGCCCTTTGCAAGGTCAACCAGGTCAAACGAATCCAAGATAAAGACAAGATAACATTCCAATCTAAAGGCAAGCAAGCACTGCCTCGTCGAGGTCTTCTTTACATCATAGTCAAACATTACAGCAGGGCTAATCAATATGATGGTGTAAAAAGTGGTATGCATGTGTAGAATTCAATGACTTCAATATCCATGAGGATGATGATGCCTTAAAGAAATGCTCAAGGCTTTTAAGCTCTGTTCACAGTATTGTATCTGTCCATTATGGAAAGCTAAATGAGTGACAGGTGGAACTTATTCTTAAATTTCTTGTTTATTCATATTTTTGCTTACATTTTCATGTAAAAAAAGTTAAAAGAAAAACATTAAAAACTCAAAACATTTGTTTTAAATGCTATTGTTAGAGTTGATGTAGAGTAGGTAGAACTGGGTGATTAATTAAAATGAAATCACAATTGAGCATGGCTAAAATGGTCATGGACATCTTGTAAGGGGAGCACAGTGTGATGAGTAGTAAAATCTCCTACGGCTGCTTTCACAGAAACTCCAAACACCCCAAGAAACATAAAGAAACCTAGAAAATACCCATAGTGGTTGGGTAACAATGACATTTCTGAAACAATGACACAAATCATAAAAACAAAGCTTCTTGATTTTGGTCTCTTATCAAGACAAGATCTGAAACGGTAGGAATTAAGCAAAAGGAAGGTTGTATTACTCTTATTTTTATCCACGACTTATTCTCTCTCTCTCTCTCTCTCTCTCTCTCTCTCTCTCTCTCACTCACACCTATGTGCATATGTTTTTTATGCGCAATTTCAAAATTTGTGCATATCTTGGCATTTCCATTAATGGATTTTTTATGCGCATGAAAATAGGTGGATGGAAACGTAGCTAATGTGATTAATGACTAGAATAATCTCACATAAGGATTTATTCCAAAATGTATTTAAGTGAGTTTGGAGTAAAACTTTCATTATGTGTGTTAAATTGGCAAGGGTCGTTAGATTATTTTGATGGTATGATACCCTTGGTAAAAAAAAACTAGGTTTTGACGATATTGTGATTACTGCTCTAAAATATGCTCTTTGTAAATGTCAGGGTAAAAATCTAAAATCTTCTTTCCCTTAAATCACAATATATTTTACTTTAAGAAACATTAACTATTTTGGAACAGTAAACATGTCAGACTAAATAATACAAATGCATTATTGACTTTTGCTGTCTTCAATATAGTCTCAAACACACAGATTACTTTACAACTTAAAATTACATGTTTGGATATATTTTCTGTTGAAGATACTGTTGTCCTAAAAAATAAATAAATAAATAAATAAATAAAAAATGTTTAAAAAAAAATAAAAAATAAAAATTACTCATACCTTAGGAACTGTATAGCAAAAAAATTGGGCTGTTTTAAAACCTTGACTTTTCCAAACCGCGGAATACCTTGATAACGTTTATTGTCCCATGCCTAGTGGTAAATTCACTAGTGGTACATTTTTTTCTTTTTTTAAATATTTCACAAATTATGTTTAGCAGAGCAAGGAAGTTTTCACAGTATGTTTAATAATATTTTTTCTTCAGGAGAAAGTCTTGTTTGTTTCATTTTGGCTGGAATAAAAGCCATTTTTAAGCTTTTTTAAATTTATTTTTATTTTTTTGATAGTCTACAGAACAAACCATCTTTATACAATAACTTGCCTAATAAATTTAACCTGCCTAGTAAACCTAATTAAGCCTTTAAATGTCAGTTTATGCTGTATAGAAGTGTTATAAAAAATATCTAGTCAAATATTATTTACTGTCATCAGGGCAAAGATAAAAGAAATCAGTTTTTAGAAATGAGTTATTAAAAATATTATGTTTAGAAATGTGTTGAACAAAATCTTCTCTCCTATAAACAGAAATTGGGGAAAAAATAAAAAAGGAGGGCTAATAATTAGGGCTGCACGATATTGGAAAAAATTGACATTGCGATATTTTTTTCCTCTGCGATATATATTGCGATATTTTATATATATATATATATATATATATATATATATATATATATATATATATACTTAAAACTAGGGCTGTGACGGTCACCATGACAACCGCGTCACCGCGGTGGTCATTGCCACCTCGGTTGTCCATTGCCACCGGCCGTAGTACGTGACGTCACGCACTTTAAAACACAAATTACTGTTATGTTGCCAAGTATTACATATCTGTTAGAATATAACATTAGGCGCGATTCAGCAAGTTCAAGTTCAACCATGAATCTTGTTAGAAAACGAACTCTTACATCTGGGAACATTTTGGATTCGTGCCGAACTAGAAATCAATTTGGATTAAGCTTTTTGTATGGGGGTTTTAAGTAAAGTGTGTTTTAATATTCACTGCTGAGTGCTGAGAGTCCAAACACTGAGGAGCAAATCCATCGATACGTCCAGAACCATGCAAGCTAGTGGCGATTGACGGCGAGGGGAAAAAAGCCATGTAATCAACTCCTGTCTTCTAAACGCAGAAGCCCAGCTCAGCCAGGCATGGCAGAGGCATTTGCAAAAATGGCCAGATACAAAAGAGAAAGTGATAAATGGAAGACATTGACGAGAAATTGAGCATAGGCTATTTGGTAACTAGTTAAGA
Source organism: Danio rerio (assembly GCF_052040795.2). Classification (NCBI taxonomy): domain Eukaryota; kingdom Metazoa; phylum Chordata; class Actinopteri; order Cypriniformes; family Danionidae; genus Danio; species Danio rerio. The sequence goes on from NC_141039.2 coordinate 25,336,027, forward strand.
ACGCGCCGCTCCGCAGCGTAGAGAAACCTGCGTTGCGAGAAATGCGGGCGGCGAAACAGAAGGAGAAGCCCTCTCTCGCATGGTTGTGAAAAAGTATCCTGTCTGTGCATTTTTCGCTACAAGCACACCGTCTGACAGTGTATTGCTGGAAACATTATAACCTCATTCTTCACTTAAACCGGACAAAGTCAACATGTTAGTTTTTCTGGCAAATAAATAAAAATATGACTACAAAAGGTGGAGAGAAACTACGCTGTTTTTTTAAACATCTGACTTATATTGTTACTAGGTTAATATTTTCTTTTTACGTATAATTATTAATATTTATATTATTATTACACTGATTAGTAAAGTGCCATTTAGAATTTTTGTTAAGTTCTTAAAAATGTTATTATTATACAGTTTCAAGCAGTTAAAGTAATGTAATATTTAACTACAATATTTATAAACAGTTTTGTGTTGTTTTATTAACGAAAGTTCAAAAATAAACATGTACGTTTATACGGATGTTTTATTTATTAATATTAAATTCGGTTATTCCTTAATTTTTACATAAAAGGTAAATTAACTTAGGTAGGCTACATTATTTGTTGATGTACGAGATCGAGGAACATGTTTGCCAGTAAATAATGTTCGCACCACTTAAAAAACAAAACGAATGAATAACTTGCGAAAAGGATGCAATAAAAAATGCAAGCGCTTAATCATTCTTCACAATCGGATTCGTACGTGCAATAAGCCGAGGCTATATTGCGCCGACAAGAACAAGCCCTAAAACTAGAGAGAGAATTAATCCTAGTTAATATTAATGATTATAAACACGAACTGCGTTGTATGATAAACGCATCACAATGATGTCGTGATCTTTGCTGAAGAACTGATATGTTATCGCCGTCTCCCCAGCCAGGTTTTCATCTGCTTTTTTTCCCCCTTCTTCTGGATACAAACAATAAAGTATCAGCGCCAGACCAGTGGTTTAAATTATATTTTACTCTCCTGATTTCTTTTCTTTTCATTAAAAAATAAATAAATATTTAAAGTTTTGTATTGCATAGCCTATATATTTTTAAAGATTATCATTCAGCCTACCTGCAGCGCATGAGGTTGTGTGCTGGGCAAATCCCCTTTACTCATGCTACCCATTTCATTTATGACACTGTAAACTTGACTTGGCAGGCTGATCATCTTTAAACTCAAAAGGTGTTTTTAACTTGAGACTGCATGCTTCTGCATAATGTGATGTTTCTTATTACAACTGTTAGCGGTGTCAAAATGAAAGCAAACATTAAAAAGGGTTTTGTTTTATCAATTGTATAGTTTAGTTTTAATAATAGCTAATGTATATAATACATTATAATATCGATTATTGTGTAGACTACAGTGTTCAACAAAACAATTTTATTAGGTTACTCTAATAGACCAAATCCCTAACTGAAAAACGAATGTGAAAATGACAGGCAGTTGCGTCTTTGCTAAAATTAATTTAACGACAAATTTCTTTTGCGTTTTTTCCCCTTTAGAGATCAAAAGAGCTGTATTTAAATAATTATTTCACTAAAACATGAATTGAATGCCCAGTTCTTTCCCGTGTGAGTTTAGTGCGCCTCCGCCGCGTCTGCGTTTTTAAGGTTACAGGTGCACCCTGACCTGACGCGGGGACCAGATCTCTGTATTGCTTTAATTTCTTAATTTTCATAACTGCATCGCATTCTCATATGGTAAAATATCAAAATTTATGTTCTGAAAGTAGTAGGAATGACGGGAGTGTTAGTAAATAACAGAAAGAACTTTCACTTTTGAGTGAACTTCTGTCACGTGTTATTTTAGTATGATAAAATAAACAAAAAAAGTAATGCAGAAAAGTATTTTTCGCTCTGCCAAGCCTTCTCTGTTGCTGTATAGAGAAGCAGCCTGCTCAGTCTCCTTACCCCGGCCCAACCCCGCCCACCGACTCCTGAACGTCTCACTCACTAACTCACTCACTCACGCGGGCATGCAGTGCGGTCTCATGAGGAAACGCAGCTTTTTGATATAATGTTTTTCTTGTTCCCAAATACAAATAATTTATCAAGTATTGTTTGAAATAAGTATTCGTAAAAACACGCTATTCCTGCTTTTCCGAATACCGTATTCCGGTTCGGCTCCACCCATAATATATATATAATTTTTTTTTTTTTTTTTGCATCGCACCCTCCTGCGATGTGACTATCGCGGATGCGCACATCGCGATTTCGATGCTGAAACGATATATCGTGCAGCCCTACTAATAATTCTTACTTCAATTGTATATAGACTTCAGATATAAATACAGACTTCTTACAGTTTAGTATGATTTTCGATTTTACAGTAGGTCACCGTTTCGGTAAGGTACTGTATACAACAAGCAAAATTACAATACAAAATGAATACAATACAGCAATGATGCTACTAATATAATACAAGCTTAAAAATATAATAAAATAATACTGCTTATTGTATATAATTTCACTGTATAAATTAAATAAAGGTTAACCATTGCTGAGCTATATAGTTATTCATTCAAGAGCAGAGTGATTTTTGATCATTTGTTGTTAATAATTAATATTAAAAACACAGACAGCAGGAATAAGACGTTTGTACTTTAAGATGCAGCACAGATGCAGCACAATGTGAAAGTTACAGACAGCACAATTTCCTGAATGTTTACTTCTTTTTTCCTTAATCATTAATTTGATGAATCCTGAATGAATTTTTAATATGTATGTATTACTTTAGAAAAAAATATATATTATCCGTTTCATCTTATCTGGAAGATGTCTCTATATTTAAATTAGGTATGCTCATAATAATCGATTAACCATTAACCGAAAGGGTGTTTGTAACCGATTAATGGTATCAGTTAAAAGATTAAAAATATTATTTAATATATTATAGTATGGCTGCATAAGGGGCCGATCGAATGTGCTTTTTGCGTAAAAAAGGGGCATCTTTTGAATGGTATACTAACAGCCACAAGTGTTTTGCACATGGCACAATCCAGAGCAGCAGTGTTTGTGTTGTTAAGACAACTACAGAGAACTTATAAAGAGCATGGTTTCTGCCACATTCATTCTTCCATGGCGGGGCGCCACACCAAAATGCATCCCTCCATGGCTACATTACAGCTTCCCATTCAAAACATTCAGTCATTGTTGTTGTTTTTTATAGCGGATTATAATCGCACTAAAACATATTAAAAGGTAAGTGAATTATAACAGCGCAAACTTTTCTGTAACCTTATAGTGCTGTGCATTATTTGTTAAAACCTTTAAGGTGATGTTCTAACTGACTGACAGGTGCAAGATGCGTGAGGCCAGAAAACACGACTTAGCTTTCAGTTAGGATGAACACAATTTATATAATTATAATTAATTTATAGACAAAGGTCTGTGGTTCTGCCTACTGTATAATGACTTTATCTTGCTGGAGTTTATGCCGTTTCACTTAACTTTAGGACGCATTAATGCTGCTCTGTTTTGTGATAAAATAATAACAGCGGGGCATTAAATAAATGCACATTTTCCGTGGAGAAGCAATTTGGGACAGTCTGCTATTTTTATTTGATGGAAGACAAAAACATATGATTGAAAAAAAAAACAGCCCATTCTTAAAAAGGATCAGTTAATGTTTTTGTTTTGTAATCTAAATTAATCATTGAGGCGAATATAATTTAGGGCAGGCCTATTTATTTTATTAATTTTATTTAGTTTATTCTGTTTTTCTACGCTATTGGAAACACTTCAGGGGCCTCATGTACGAAGACTTGCGTGGAAATCATACTAAAACATTGCGTACGGAAGAAAGACAAGTTGGAATCATTAATAAGTCTGTGCATTCTATTCTATTTGCACATTTATTGAATGGAAATGTTTCTGATTCACGCATGCAAATTCATCTTTAGATAGTGTCTTTATAGCAATGTACGTGCAGTAGATAGCTCCGATTACATTGGGACAACCGGCGATCGCTGCAAATTGTGCTTTAATGTTTGGCTGGTCAACTGCATGGTATGGAAACCTTATATACCTGCTAGATAAACCCGTCTCATACAGCTGCCATTGCACAGCTTAAAGACACTTTGTAGAGTGCAAGTTACACAATTGCCTCTAGGAGTCGCCAATGGAAATAAAACAGACACGGACAAAAAAATGTGCGTACACCATCCATGAAGTTGGCGTGGAGCTGCGCACACTCACGTTCATTTCATCATTAGTAAATCCAAACGTGAGCGATTCTGAGCGTGAAACCTGGCATATGCAAAGTTTTTGTGCATACGCAGTGTTGATACATGAGGCCCGAGGAGTTTGAAGATGCTCTACTGTTATGTTCTGTTATTAATATGCTAGCATGTTAAAATAAATCAGTATTTTAAAATGCAATATTTAATATGTCAGACACAAAATAGACACGTCAATTTTTTTTAAAAATGTAATAATAATTTAATATTAATTTGACCAGTTAACAGTTGTCGGTTTGCAAAATTAACAGAAATGAGCATCCCTATTTTAAATTGTTCAATAAAAATGAGATTGACAAAACTACTGTCATGTGTAAGTTGTAGCCACAAGCACAAACACTATGTCTAAACAAAAATGTCTCTACTTGCATTAGTTCAACTGTACAACATAATAGAAAAAAGCAATTGTAGTATAATACTTACTAAAATCTGAGAGTCCAAGGAAACAAACTTCTTAAACCATCACATGCCCGAATAAAAAATATACTATTTCAGTTATTCTACAGTTCAACGTGACACGCAGAACTTTCTTCTTCAACCTTCCAAGACTTTCAAGATTTTTCTACTCCACCCAAAAACCTGAAGGAATTTTGCCTGAAGATATTAGGGCCCATTTTTTAACACATCAAGCTGTGTTTGTCATTGTCAAATATATGCCTTTTTATATGCACTATTGACCAACACACAAAATGTATCATTGGAAACCAAATGTTTAATAGTTTTGTATATTTTTAATAGTAATCCAACTAGGTTGATTAGGGTCAAGGGTCAGTGATTAAATCCAAAGGTTTAGCATGCTGTGTAACGTTAAGTTAACTGTTAATTTGAAAAAGTTAGAATGCCAAGTCACAACTTGTTCAATCTTAACACTGTTTGGGTTATTGTGGACAAAGGAGTCGAACGGTGCATTGTACCATATTGGATTGCACGAAAGGTCTGTAAGCTTTGGAAGCCAGCAGTGGTACGGTGGGGAGATCAAAAGAGCTACTGCCCTGTGACGGACTGACGGTCCATCGGAGGCAGCTGGGCGTGTGTGTGTTCCAAGACTCCAAAATCAGGTCAGAATCTATCTAACATGGACCACCCGTGTGACCACACACAAACAAAAGAGCTAGCAAGAAAAAGAAAAATCCGACTGGAGACAGAGACTGAAGCTCAACGCAAACCGACACAAGTTCCCACTAACTGTCCATGTGAGCCAGCGGATTTTGATGAGTTATGACAATTCATGTGTAGTGTTAGAGCACTCTTGCTCGAAATAAACCAGCTTTGGATCGAGCGAAACCACGTTTGTATAGACTTCAGCAACTCTGACCAAAACAAACACAATGGGCCTGGAACAGTCACTGACGGTTAAATTAAGAGCACATGTAACACTACTCTCCCTGTCAAAACCTTTGCACTTTTGCTTATTCTCTCTTTCCCCTCAAGAATTCATGCGGCCAATGCTAATAATAGTGCGTAAACTACTCTTCCACATAATTTCTTCCTTTCTTTCTTTCTCCATCAGTCACTGTTTTTAGCAAGCAAACTGCTGCTTCACAGGACTGCAAAGAACATGCTGATTTGTTTATTTTTGGGATGAACACTTTCATACGGTGCTAAAAATTGAGGGAACGTAGCCAGACAAAATAAGATGGTGGGAGACAATCCACAACATCTGAGAGGCAACGGGATATGAAGTCCACGTCTTACTTAAACGACTTTGTTTATCTGAAATGGATGGCTTAGGGTAAGAAAATGATAGGATTATTTTCACTTTTGGAAAATCCCATTTCTTTAATCTTCACATTAAGACACATCTCAAACAACCAACTATACAACTAATCTACTAATCAAACATGCCATCTTGGCTTAAAGATAAAATTAGGTACAATCTCTGCCATCTAAACAAAAATATGCTGACATGCTCAATCTTATCAACTTTCGCCTTGCTCTTAACCTTTCATAGTGAGCTCCAGGTTTATGAAATTGTGAACTGAAATGACATTAAATTGAACTCTCTAGCCCTGGAGGCGGCAATTTGGAGTTTTCGTCTTGCTTCATTACTTTCTGCAGAATCTCTGCCAAATAAAACCCACACATTTCTAGTTGAGATGTGTGTGAGAGGGGGAGAATGACAAACTCATATGTGTGCCTGAACATGCCTTTTAAAATCCAACCCCTGCACTCGGCCAGTCTATTGTTAGAGAACCAGTGAACAACTTCCCTTCCTTCCTTGACAAAAGAAAAGAGATACACCTTCTGTGTGCAGTATGTGTGTAAGAGAGAGAGAGAGAGAGAGAGAGAGAGAGAGAGAGAGAGAGAGAGAGAGAGAGAGAGGGAGAGAGGGAGAGAGAGAGGGGGGAGAGAGAGAGAGAGAGAGAGAGAGAGAGAGAGAGAGTTATCGTACAGGAATATTACATAACTTTTCTGGACATTTGTTTGAAATGAAAAACAGCTTATTTGCATTTGTGACATGTAAATCAAACATTTGCACAACACCCATAATGTAAGATTATGTTGACGTTTGCAGTCTAACACAGCACACTGTATGACAAGATCAAGCACAATACTCCTATCCAAATTAGATTATCAGATATATAATCTTAAATCAAACACAAGTCTGAAATATGTATCAGGGAAAGCAGAATAAAAATTTGAATCAAAATTCAGGGTGATAATTGCAATCTCCCCAATTTCAATAGCACATTTCCCCTGAATTAAAAAAAACTTTAACATAATAACAATCAATAACATAATAAATATGCAAATACACAAATATCATTCAGTTATTGGGTGAAAATTAACACTTGTTATCATTCAATGAAACTTATTGAAGCATCACTACAACAACAACAACAAAATAACGAGTCATTCACTGTGAATTTAGACTACATATAAAGTGTGACTGAGGCAAATATGGTTTGCTCATTCCTTCAGGGCCAACTTATAATAAGTTCCATATATTGTTTACCCTGTTACTTAAAATATTAAGCCTGAAATCAGATACAAGTATGACTTCAAAACAACATTAGCACTATTTAATAAACAATGTATATAAACTATAAGTTATATAAAAAATGTTGTACTTTTATAGACATTGGTTACTAAAATGATTTCACTGTTTAGAATCTGCAAATAATACATTTCTGAAGCTATATTATTAAAGAGAAAGTCAGAATGTGCGAATATAAAACCAAATTTACCTCAATAGAAGTATGCTCAAGATACATTGGCTTAGAAAATACACACGAGAGTCATTTGTTCTGGAAAACTGCTCGCTGAAGGAGTTCTGATTCACTGAATTGAACCGGCTCATATGAGTCATTTCTTTGAGTAGCTGGACTACTCTGGCCGCGCTGTATGTACTTCACCACAAAGAAACTCATACAAGCGTACTTCTCTAGTGTACACTGCACTGTTTGCCCAGTTGCAGTGATGAAGTATACTTTTATCAGCAGTTCAGTAATCTTAAGAGACCATGAAAATAACACCATGACAAGGTAAATTATTTTCAAGCTAAATGGTGGTCGATTCCTTACTCTAAAGACAGCCTCAGTAAGCAGCACCCAGAAGTGAATCTATAAATACGATCTAAAAATATATCAACTATTGGAGTTGTTTGTAAACACGCGTGCGCAAAGTTTACCAGTCACACAGGCTGGAGACCCATATTTTACTCATAAAAGCTACAAATGTGCATGCATCTCATTCATAAGCAAGTTTACTTTAAAGTCGACCCTGCTTTGAAATACACGATCTTCTGCTTTGTTTACGTTTTAACAGCATCTATAAATCAATAAATACATACTAACATAAATATGTTTGTTCTAAATTATATTCGCATATCTATAGCTCGAGCATGAGCACGAAACCATATGTTCTCTACACAGCCCCCCTCCATCATCCATACAGCCTTGCATACTCACCTCCAAATCGGTGTTCTTCGCGGGAAAAGAACGGCGAAGTAGGTTGGAAGGAGGGTATTTGACTGGCTTAGATTTTTGCCCACGTTGAAATGACAAACTGTGCACAGGGTTAAACGCTTTCCTTGTGCTCCCTCATGTTGTACGAGGTTAGAGCCGCGTCCGCACAAGTTGGGCTCAGCTGACTGCCTCAAACACACGAGGGTGAGGAACTCTTTCAGCCCCGCCCCTTTACGCACAAGGCACACCTCCTCAGCAAAACCCGCCTATTTTAACCCATTGTGCTAAAATTCAAGCGTGCACCTGGATCATTTACAACTGGCAGTCTTAAAAATAAAAGCTCTTAGTCTTAATAGGCATTGACGGTTCTGTGAAGAACCTTTAACAGAGCCTTAACATGCCATAAAATGCTATCTACAGTGAAAAAATGTTCCATTAGATTTTTTTAACCACGAAGAACTGTTCAACAAAAGGTTCAACAAAAATTACATGACTTCACTGCAAGTAGGAGGAAAAAATAGTTGCACTTTGTCCCAATATTAAGAAATAAAAAGGAAGGATTACCGCATCCTTTCAGTGTAAATGTAAAAACATGTGGTAGCACATGTTTCAGACATTTTAAGATATCATCTGCCACTCTAAAGGGATAGTTCACCCATAAATGAATATTCTGTCATTTGCCCACCCTCCACTTGTTTCAAACTTCTTTAAGTTGCTGTCTTTTGTTAAACACAAAAGAACCTATTTTGAAAAATGTTGAAAAACCTGTAACTGTTTTCTTCTACATCATGTTTTATTTGAATTCCGGTGGTTTTTATTTTTAAAAAAAATTCAAAACATCTTATTTTGTGTGCCACAGGAAAAAATACTACAGGGTGAAACTGGTGAAGCATTTTAATTCTGCAAATTTAAATTTTGGAGTGAACTAACCCTTTAAATGTGTAATCGCTCTACAATTGGGAGAGGTTTCATTTATTCTTCCAAAGATGGGGATGACCCACACGCACAAAAAAATGACTATTTTCTTTGACAGCATTTATTTCTATGGATGTCATTGGCTTTTGGTTTCAAACATTCTTCAAAACATCTTGTGCCACAGAAAAAAGAAAATATTCTCTTTTCTCAAATTTTTTGATTGGCTACAGAAAAACACTTTTATCTAATGACTTACCTAATTAACCAACACAATCTCACAGCGATTCTTTTTGATTTAGTGGATAATTTGTATGAATTCGTATCATCTCATTTATACAATTTAGTACGATTTGCTTATCCCACAATGACATTTATATTAAGGGATGGGGTTGGGTGCCATGCCTCCTTTTAAAATTGATTTATAGCGCTTTTCTGGACACTGAAAAGGGCTTTACATATTTTTGGGGGAATCTCCTCATCCACCAACAGTGTGCAGAATGACGTGACGCAGCCATACAATGCCAGATGGCACACCACACTACACATTATTGATGGAGAGGAGACAGAGTGATGAAGTCAATTGTTAAATGGCGATGGTTAGGAGACCATGATGGACAGTAAGAAAATTTGGCCAGGATAACGGAATTAAGCCCCAACTGTTTTTCGACCACAGAGAGTCAGGATCTCGGTTTAGCGTCTCATGCAAAAGACAGCGCTTACTGATCAGTAGAGTCTCCTTCACTATACTGGGGCATTAAGACTGACACAGACTGCAGGTTGAGCGCTCCCTGCTGGTCTAACTAACACCACACACAGACACATTTAGTGTGTATGATCTCAAATTTTGCTTTTAAACTGAAATGTATTACATGAATTACAGCACATGAGGCCAGCACTACAGCTGATGATTTCTAATATTGGCTGGTGATCAGGTTACATCTTCTAAACATCTGCCATCTCTGATACATATTCCATATGAGGCTTTCATTGCTTTTAGGAGCCAAAGTGTCACATGTTGGAGATCTGGAGCAGTTCCAGAAGTGGTAGACACTGGGTGTTGACAGAATCAGAGTAGAAGGGCTTCTTTGGGATTACAGTCCTGTCATGAAGTGTGGCTCTCAGCCAGTCCTGGTGGGACTAATCTTCGAAGTGTTTTTTCTTAGCATGTATGATTATAATGTTCATTTAGAATGAACATAATTGTGTTTGTAGTGACTTATAGCATAACACAAGCATAACAACTGGAAAAGCTAATTCAGATTTAGTGTTAATTTAACACATTTGAGGAAAATGAAAAAGAAAGTTCAAACAAATTTCATGTTTAATAGTTTACTAAAAACTGTGAAAACTAAAAAAGTGATTTGCAATAAATTGGCTAAATACTTTTGTTTTGTTCGAAATTTGAAAGGAAAACACAAAAAATGTTGTCAACATCACTTAACATCACTTAAGTTAGGACATTTTAATTCTAATGTCATCTAATGTCAACCTTCAGGACATTGGTACATTTGTGTTTTTGCAGTATTGTTATTTTAAATGAATAATGTTTCTAGGATGAACTTTAACTTGATTGAAGCAACTTTGGTTTATTTTTCATACATTGTTTTGGTCAGATATGATGCAAAAGGCTTCTAAACAACATTTATTAGTTTGTTAATCTTTAATTTGAAATAAAATATCAAGTCATACATTTTAACATAAGTTTGTTTACATCTGCACCAAATAAAAATGGTATCTTTTATTCTTGAACGTATAGTTTCACTATCGGATGATGTACTAGTCAGAAAATAGTACACTTTTGTCTGTTTAAGATTTGTATTACAGTTTATTCAGATACAATATATATATTTTTAATGCTTTACATGGTTAATAAACAAAGCACAACTATTTATTTGGTCATTTAAACAGTACGCCTACATTGTACACTGGGTCACCATAGTAGAATGAACCACCAACTATTCCGGCATATGTTTTACACAGCCAATGCGCTCCAACACCCAACACTGGGAAACACTCATATACTCTCTATTCACACATGCATTCATACACTACGGCCAATTTTGTTTACCCAACTCACCTATGTTCACCAGTGTTTGGACTTGTGGGGGAAACTAGAGCACCCAGAGGAAACACATGCCAACACGAGGAGAACATACAAACTCCACACAGAAATGCCAACTGGCCCAGCTGGGACTCGAACCAGCAACCTTCTTGCTGTCAGGTGACAGCGCTAACTACTGAGCCATCGTACCACCAAAGTTATTATTTACTTTACTATTTATTATTTACCTTACTAAAATTGCAAGGTCTTAAAAGCAACAAGATGACTTTACTTAAATAAAGGAGTAAACCAATTGTAACCTACAAACTGTTATTTATTCATTAATTTCATTCCTTTTCTTTTTGGCTTAGTCCCTTTATTAATCTGGGGTCGCCAGAGCGGAATGAACCGCCAACTTATCCAGCATATGTTTTACGCAGCGCATACCCTTCCAGCTGCAACCCATCACTGGGAAACATCCATACACACTCATTCCCACACATACAAGGACAATTTAGCCTATCCAATTCACCTATACCACATGTTTTTGGACATATGAGGGAAGCACCTTGAGAAAACCCACTCGAACACAGGGAGAGCATGCAAACTCCACACAGAAATGTCAACTGACCCAGCCGGGGCTTGAACCAGTGACCATCTTGCTGTGAGGCAATTGTGCTACCCACTGTGTTTTTATTAAAGTTTTACATTCACTCACACACACGCACACACAAAAAAACAGATTAAAAAGATAATACATAAATAATAATAATAAAGGATAATAATGAAAGCTTGAAAAAAAGATAATACATTAAAAAAGGGAAAGTAGATAATTGAATAAATAAACTCTAGTACAAAGACAATAACTACAGCAAAGCCCCTGACAGCATTTCAAAGATCAAGTATGTATCGATTAATTTGCAGGTCTGTTGGAAAATGTCTGATTTCAACTACAAATCTGCAGTCATTTTCTCAAATATATTCATTTTTGAAGTCAGAATTATTAGCCCCCTTTTAAATTTTTTGTCCTTTTAAAAATATTTTTTAAATAATATTTAACAGAGCAAGAACTCTGATAATGTCTGATAATATTTTTTCTTCTGAAGAAAGTCTTATTTGTTTTATTTGCCTAGAATAAAAGCAGTTTTTAATTTTTTAAAACCATTTAAAGGTCAAAATTATTACCCCTTTAAGCTATTTTTTCCCGATAGTCGACAGAACAAACCATTGTTAAACAATAACTTGCCTAATTATTCTAACCTGCCTAATTAACCTTAACCTAGTTAAGCCTTTAAATGTTATTAAAAGTTTCGTGAAAAATAGAAATGAGTTATTAAAACTATTATGTTTAGGAATGTGTTGAAAAAAATCTCTCCATTCAACATAAATTGGGGAAAAAATAAACAGGGGGATATTAATTCAGGGGGGCTAATAATTCTGATTTCAACTGTAAATCTGATGCAGCCTCTGTGTCCATTCTGTCAAAGTAGGTACTGCTCATCCAGTTCACTGTTCATCTATTTACCTAGCTGTTGTTAATATTATATGTAGTGCAAATAGGTGAGACTTACTAACTTGATCAGGGGGGAAAAGTCATTAAGCATAAAAAAAATAAAATAAAAAAAAATACTGGGTGCATTGATATGTCGTATCCTAAAACTTTACTAACCTCCCTTTTAACCTCCTGCTAATAAATTTGTATATTGGGACATTGCCAAATATGTGAACATAGTCCCAGACTTCTCCATAATTACTCCAGCACTGTGATAATTTTCTAGAACTATCGAATTTGGCGACCACTAATGGATCTTTATTCATTCATTCATTTTCTTTTCACCTGTACCACATGTCTTTGGGCTGTGGGGGAAACCGGGGCATCCGGAGGAAACCCGACCGAACGCAGGGATAACATGCAAACTCCACACAGAAATGCCAACTGACCCAGCCGAGGCTCAAACCATTGACCTTCTTGCTGTGAGGCGACAGCACTACCTACTGCGCCACTGCGTCGCCCAGTAGAACTACATCTTCCAGATAATTCTGCACGTTTGTTCATTTACGAGTGTTTGCAAATGAGTGTGTATCAATGTTTCCCAGTACTGAGTAGAGCTAAAAGGGCATCTGCTGCGTAAAAAAAAGCTATGCTGAAATAGTTGGTGGTTCATTCCGCTGTGGTGACCTCTAAAATAAAGACTAAGCTGAAGTAAAATGAATGAATGACTTTTCATTTACTTAAAAATGCTTTGGCAACAAGTTTACTCACTTATTTGCTAAGTAAAGACGATTAATATTTTTTTACAGTGTATGATTACAATTTTACATTTATGTTAACGATGACTATATCAAGTTTGTCTTTGGAAATCATACATAAAAAGGTATTTTAATTGAATACGTTGGTACTGCACTGTAAAAAATGTGGTTTCACTCATCCCTAACATAAAGAGTCATTGGATATTCTCTGAATTGAAATTTACCACTGAAAATATCCATTGAAAATGACTTAACCACATAAACACCCTCATATCCTAAACTGGGAAGCCATGTTATGTAAAAATTCCACTGGTTACTTTGACAAATGTTTGGAGGATACAGATGTTTTGCGGACCCCGGTTCACAGAAATCAGAGAAGACCTTAAGTGAGTGACTTTCGGAATTACCACAGAGGACGGCCACAGTCTTAACCTCTCCTGTAAACACAAATTACACATTAGCCATACTTAAGGGGCTGACAAGAAAACATTTGCACTACTTTAACTTTCTCAAACACGTTGACTTGTAAGCCACAAAGGCCAGTGCATCACCGGAGCTATTCAAGCTATTTGGGGTGGAGGGCGACCCACAGGCATATGTGTCAGCATCTACAAAGCTTTGAGGAGGTATGCATGCTGCACATATGAATTATGTGTAATGAAACATACCAAGATTGTTGTTATGCATTGCTTACAACAGCTGTTTGCAAAGGCCTAGTTTTCAGTCAAACATTGGTGTGCTAGTGAAGTGTGCCCCTGTGGATTTAGTGGTTGACTCAGCTAAAAGTTTTCAAACAATCATTCCATTCTAGTGTGCTAATAATACCTGAGTTTTGGTGTATTCATGTCAGAAAGAATGTATTTATGAGATAAACACACCTGAAGACCATTACAGATGAGAGGTGTACCTTCTGAAAACATTAATACAACATGACACTGAAACTAAAACTGAAACTTGAAAACCTTTGGAATAACGATTTTAAAATAAAAAAAAATAAAGTTAAAACTGTCCAAAAAAGTAAAAAGCCAGACTTTTCTAACTTTTAAAAACGTTTTTTTTTTTTTTTTTTTTTTTTTTTTAGTTAAATAACTAATGGGGAATGTTTTTATAACTTAAAATAACCTTTTAGAACCATTTTTTTTTGTGTTGTGTTTTCCAGTAGGTCACTGAAAAATCTAAATTATTATATTTATTATTATATATTTTTAATGTTTTATTCAGTAAGTCTAATTGTTATAAGCATTAAAGTTATGTTAGCAATTTTATTTAGTAAATTACAGTATTTTACTGTATATGAATTGTATTTTACTGTAAGACAGTTATGCAGAATGTTACAGTATTTTAAAGTTCCATTGGGAAGATTTCTGTGTTTTTTACAGTAAAGATACAATTCCTTAAATACATTTATAGCAAGATAAATATTGCTGTAAATGTAAATAAAGTATTTTTGCAGAACTTTATTTAGTAAGTTACAGGCGTAACAAAGGTATGTAAAGTTTAACAGGATTTGTCCACACTTTTGGTTCTTGATAACAAAATAACATCATAATGCAGGAGGCAACTGAGTAACTAAACAGTCGTTCTTTGTTCACAGTATCAATCACATCTAGCAGACATGCAGGTGAGTAGAAAGTCTTTTATATATTCTTTGAACTTACCTGAATATAACTTGCTTTCTTTATCATAATATAGATTTGACGAAGGAAGCAGGCAGCTTGTCCGGGTTGTTGAAACAAGACCAGATGGTGGTGATGAATATGGGTAAAAACTTTCTCAGCACATTCCATTACTTCTCTTAAAAGTTGTGTAAATGTTGACAGAATGTAACATTGATAGAAAAATACTCTTGGAACATGTATAATAATGTTTTAAATAATTTTCAGAGAACCCCAATGTAACATTAGATCAAAATGTTTTGAATAACCTTATTATAACAAAAAAAAAATAAAATAAAATAAAAAATGTTAAAACATTAAATAATAAAGTAATGTTTTAAACGTTATAAGGAATTCCCACAATAGGATTTTTATAACTTTCTGAGAACGTTAGGGAAACATTCTTTGAACATTTATGCATTGTGGATGGAACGTCTTAAATAATGATTCAAATAATGTTATAACATTAATGTAACATGAGACTGAACTTTGTGAAACCTTTTGAATGCTATTATAACCAGTTATACTATAAGCACTTAGTTCCTCTAGATTAAGTGTGTGACTGAGAAAAAAGTTAATATTTGTTAAATTTTTTATGAAAGGTCTGAGCATTTCTTTCCAATTTTCAAATAAAATAGTTGTTATTTAGAGAGTTTCTTTCCCCAGAAAATGACAAATGTTTTAATTTGTTGTGATTGAAAATCTGGTTTCTTACACTTTTTTCGATTTCTTAACTGTTTTGAAGGAAAATCTTTAGTTAAACCATTTCTAATGTGCTGTATGATAATTCTGAACACATGCTGTCTTTGTGCTATTTGTCATTTTAATTCAAAATAAATCTCTAAATTCACTCTACATTCTCCACACTACTAAATTTAACAGACATGGGCCATCCAACTTCAACTTTTATATACAAATGAGAGTTTCCCAAAGATGCTTAAGACCTCTGAGGTCATTTGAGGAAACTTGTATTACTTACAATAATTCTGATAGCACGTGAAGGCCACATGAAGCCAATAAAATACAATCTTTCCTACATGACTGAATGCATCGTTTGTCTAAGCCCTAAGTTTCCGAGTTTGAGGTGTGTCAGTAAGACAATTTGGCAGACACAATCATTGCAGCATCTGTTCAAGTGCAAAAGAAGTACCATAATTACTCTAGCTATAGTGCAATACATAATGTTTTAATTTATAAAAATGCTTAATGTGTATTCTTCATTCTTCAGTTTGTAGAAGTTGAGGTTAAAAAAACATCTTGCTGTGTTTTTGGAAGAAAAAACACATGGACATCTTTCTCTGATCAAAGTGATTTGAACGCACCATTTGATTTTCTAAACCTAAACCCAAGCAAAAGGTGATTAGCCGAAAAGATTTAATTCTGCCTACAATCAAAAGGTAATGCAATCATGCACCACTGCCTTTAATCAAGAAAATAATCTTTAAGGGCCTAATATAATCTCTTTGTTCGAGTTTTAATTAGACATTAGTAGTCAGAAGGACTTGGACGCCAGTTAGTAGTAAGTAACGCTAACTGTGCTGCATCTTAAAAATCCCATATCAGCATGTGCTGACACACAAAGAGGTTTCTATCTGCTTTCTGGCCACCCAGCTCCAGACTGATCGCTCTCCAAAATTTTTCCCCCTCCGCTAAAGTTTATGGGCTTAAAAATGTGCGGCATACGGTGTTTCCTCCAAGATACAAGACTACTTGGAGTCCGTTAGGAGATCAAAGTATTTTTAGCCTTTCCGTTAATCCACAGAACATGATCTTTCTCTCTCTAATAACTTGGAATTCTTCTCATTCCTGTTGGTGTCTGGCAGAGGGGAACTCAGGAGGCTTCAAACCCACATTGTTCTCGTGCTCAGAGCGCGAGGCCCGCAGAAACGGAGAGCTGTACGGCTGAAGCCAGTGTTTGGCTTGGCTCGCGAAAGAGAGACACTGAACCACCCTGCCTGCCATCTGGCTAAACCGGCCCTTTAAGAATAGAGTACTGAGAAACACAAGAACACATGGCTGCTTTTCTGACAGGACTGTAAAATAACACAACGCGCATTCTCTTGCACCTGCAAGTCATTTCACAACTGAAAAAGATGCCATAAAAAGGCTTGTGCAATAATCAGCTCAGGAATTTAATTTTCACCTGAAAGAAAATTCCACCATGTATTAAGGTCTTTTTTTTTTCTGGTGACATATTATCCATCTTTGAAGTTTCACAATGAGGATTTATGGTAGGCTTTGTTGGAGTTCTGGCTGTTATTTTAGACACTCAATCCAAGAGAAGTAATCATATTTTTCATAAGACATAAATAATTCCGTGTTTGGATTCATCAAGGTTCTCCTATGCATTTTATATCAGTGCATATATTCAACATTCCAAACTTCTTTTTCTGGTTCATCATTCATTGTAATTGTTAAAACGTTGAGTATGAACGCTCTACTTACACTATTTATTTGACAAAATGGTGAGGAATAGAGCATAGATTTGGGACATACCTAATGAGAGACTAGTGATGTCCGTGGGAGACTAGTGATGCCTTGCGAGAGAAAAGTCGAGAGAGAAAGTCACTTCCTAGTGCTACAATCATTAAAGGTACAAGATTTTGCTGTTTTTATTCTTATATTACTCAATCTCCTTTGTTTTATTGCAAAACAATAACAACATGTAAAGCATCTTGTAAAACTTTTTAGTTGATTTGTTTTCTGAAAATGAATTCACAACTAAAAATATATACAAACTATTTTGTTTTTAAAACAAAATCTTCACCTAATTTGACTGCTGGACTTCTCCATGATTGAGGGTGGGAGACACATTTGCAATGTAAAAAACATTAAACTTATTTTTTAGACCCTCATCATACAAAATATGACAGAAAATGATTTTATATAATTTATATGTATAATTTATACTTATAAGTATTTATTTGGGGGCCCTCAGATTTCCAGGGGCCATAAGCAGCTGCTTACCTTTCTTATTGGTTAAATCCGCCCCTGCTTATAGGTAACCATAGGTCGAGGTGGACATGTAGACTCCCACAAAGTTTAATTCTGGCACCTCTACTGTTCAACCTTTATATGCTCCCACTGAGCCAAATAATGAGAAAGAACCAAATCTCCTACCACAGCTATGCTGATGACACTCTGATCTACTTCGCCTTACTAATGACTTCAGCCACATTGACACTTTCTTGGCTCTAAGGGTCAAACAACAAAAAATAAGGTCAAGAAACTTGGTGTTATTCTGGAATCAGATCTAAGTTTCAGTAGTCATGTCAAAACAGTAAGTAAATCAGCAAACTATCATCTCAAAAACATTGCAAGATTTAGATGCTTTGTTTTCAGTAAAGACTTAGAGAAACTTGTTCATTCTTTTATCACCAGTAGGGTGGATTACTGTAATTGACTCCTCATTGGCCTTCTCAAAATGACAGTCAGAAAGTTGCAGCTCATCCAGAATGCTGCGGCCAGGATTCTAACCAGAACCAGAAAATCAGAGCATATCACACCTGTCCTCAGGTCTTTACACTGGCTCCCATTTACATTCAGAGTAGATTTTAAAGAATTATTACTTGTCTATAAATCACTAAATGGCCTAGAACCTCAATACATTACAGATATGCTCACTGAATACAAACTCTACAGATAACTCAGATCTTTAGGATCATATAAACTAAAAATTCCAAGAGTTCAGTCAAAGAAGGGTGAGTTGGCCTTCAGCTACTATGCCCCCCACTGTTGGAATCAGCTTCCCGAAATGATCAGATGTGCTCCAACAGTGGGCACATTCAAATCAAGACTTAAAACACATCTGTTTAGCTGTGCCTTTACTTAATAAGTACTGTGCTACGTCCAATAGATCACACTAATATGTCTTTCTTTTCTTTTTCAGTCTGTTTTTAACACATTTTCATCTGTTTTAATAACTTTTATTATTTGTTCTTATTTTCTTATACTCGTCTCTTTTATTCTTGTTTTTGTAAAGCACTTTGAATAGTCACTGTCTATGAAATGTGCTATATAGATGTACTTGCCTTCAAATTTGAACAATTAAGATTGCATTATTTCTAAAAATGATTCTCTAATGTTTTGTTGTTTTTGTCTTCCTTTTTTTAAACAAAAATCATGCTTAAATATCATTTTGCAGTTGATTTTCATGGTCAGAAAATTAGTACACCACCCTGCAAACATATATAGTACAAATGTTTTGAAAACTACAGTAAAGTTAATAATGCTATGTAGATAACGTAATTAAAAACAAACAAAAGCAAACAACCCAAAAGCAATGAATTTGATTTTTACCAACAATAGGAGAAATTATATGAGGCACAGTGGCTAGCACTGTTGCCTTTTAGCAAGAAGGTAGCTGGTTCGAGTCCCGGCTGGGTCAGTTGGCATTTCTGTGTGGAGTTTACATGTTTTCTTCATGTTCACATGGTTTACTCTGGCTGCTCCCATTTCCCCCAGAGTTCAAAGGCATGCACTATAGGTAAATTGAATAAACTAAACTGGCCGTAGTGTATGAGTGTGTGTGTGAATGAGTGTGGATGAGTGTTTTCCAGTGCTGGGTCGCGAAGGGCATCCACTGCATAAAACATATGCTGCTTTATTTGGCGGTTCATTACGCTGTGCTGACCTCAGAAATAGAGACTAAGCCAAGGAAAATAAATGAATGAATAATTTGGAAAAATCAATTAATGTGAAATTATCCAGTGAAGTTCTTACTAAAGGTAGTTCCCCCAAAAATGAAATGTCTGCCATCGTTTATTGAACCATTTAGGATTCTTTCTTCTGATGAACACAGAAAAAGATATTTTAAGGATTGTTGGTAAATGTCCTTTTTACTTCTATTGTTTGCTATTAGACATATTAATGACTACGAGTTTCCAACATTCTTTACAAGATCATAGATATAATAATCTGCACAATATCTATCTTTTGAGTTCATCAGAAAAAGGTGAGTAAACGGTAAGGATGTTTTTCATTTTTGGGTAAACTATCCCTTTTAGCAAATGTTTATACAGTCTTATGTGTGTGAGTGGCAAGCAGACCTTGCACTTTCCAGAAGCTCTTCAGCTGGTGATTTCACACCAGAGATTTCCCATCCCTTCTCACACAAAGGTTATCGGCAAGGGAATAAGTGTGACTTTGCGTGAACTCTCTCACGTCATTCACTTTAGCACAGGATAGAGGGTTATCGCCTGTTATTTCCCTTGTTCTCCACCAACTCTGATCCTTTGGCCTGGTGTGCCGACATCCCTGACGCATCCTGTACACCTCATTAATCAAAACAATACACTTAAACCTTTACATGACTTAAGCAAGTTTATTAAAAGAGACTTATTCAAATCAATGCTTGTTAATTAGGAAGTGTGATTGTTAGTTCAGCAGAAATCTTTTTAATGGACACAATGTAGACCTCAAGTTTCAGCCAGTATAGACCGCAATAGCACCTCTCTATGGTCATTTGAGGAACATACTGTATAATATTTATATGCAGTTAAAAATCTGAATTATTAGCCTCCCTGTTTTTTTTTCTTTCCCCATTTTTTTTTTAATGGAAAGAAGTTTTTTTTCAACACATTTCTAATCATAATAGTTTTAATAACTCATCTAATAATTGATTTATTTTATCTTTGCCGTGATGACAATAAATAATATTTGACTAGATATTTTTCAAGACACTTCTATACAGCTTAAAGTGACATTTAAAGACTTGACTAAGTTAATTTGGTTAACTTGGCAGGATAGGGTAATTAGGCAAATTATTGTATAACGATGGTTTGCTCTGTAGACTATCGAAAACAAATATAGCTTAAAGTGGCTTATAATTTTGACCTTGACCTTGACCTTTGCTTATTTAGGAATGTGATGGGACCTTGGGACCTTGAACTCTGCTCTGTCGACTTTTGATGTTGAAAATTCAACTCTAGTCTCTAGTCTCAGTTTAACAAAGTGACTTTTATTAGCATTTAAATAGTTGAAATTGAAATAATATAATGTATAAGAAATAATAGATAAATAAATCTGTGAAATAACAGAAAATGTACTGTCAGCCTATTATCAGGTTTTTGTACTGTAACACCAACAAACCATATATCACAATCAACTACTAAAAATGTTAATAAAAGTATCTTTTTCCAACTTTTAAAGGTAAACATCAAAGTTTCATACTGACATTCAAAAGCATTAATAAAAGGGAAAAATAAAAACATTAATCATAAAATAAAGCTGCTAATTTATTGATATTTTACAGTGTGTGTGTGTGTGTGTGTGTGTGTGTGTGTGTGTGTGTGTGTGTGTGTGTGTGTGTGTGTGTGTGTGTGTGTATATGAAGTCAGATTTATTAGCCCCCTTTTCATTTTTTTCTTCTTTTTGAAATATTTCTCAAATTATGTTAAACATAGCAAGGAAGTTTTCACATTATGTCTGATAATATTTTATCTTCTGGAAAAAGTCTTATTTGTATTACTTCGGCTAGAATAAAAATAGTAATTAATTTTTTAAAAAACTTTTTGGGACAAAATTATTAGCCTCTTAAGGCTAATTTATTTTCCGATAGTCTACAGAACAAACCATCGTTACACAATAACTTGCCTAATTACTCTAATCTGCCTAGTTCACCTAACTAACCCAGTTAAGCCTTTAAATGTCACTTTTAGCTGTATAGAAGTGTCTTAAAAAATATCTAGCTAAATATTATTTACTGTCATCATGACAAAGATAAAATAAATCAGTTATTAGAGATGAGTTATTAAAACTATTATGATTAGAAGTATGTTGAAAAAAATATGCCCTCCATTAAACAGAAATTGGGGGAAAAATAAACAGGGGTGCTAATAATTCAGGGGGGCTAATAATTCTGACTTTAACTGTATTCAACATATAAATAGTTTGCAACAATTTTGTTGAGTTAATATATATATATATATATATATATATATATATATATATATATATATATATATATATATATATATATATATATATATATATATATATATATATATATATTAACTCAATAAAATTGTTGCAAACTATTTATATGTTGATTTAAAAAAATAATAATTTTGTAATTTTCAACATTACTTGTTTGTTCAAATTCAGTCCAAATAAATTGTTTACATCCACTTAACTTAAATTTAGTAAATGCAAGGAATCATTTTTGAATATTTTTTTTTCAATGCACCCACCGAGTTTCTTTTTCTGAAACAAAAAAAATATATAAAACCGGGAATCATTGACATACATTCCATGGTAAGAAAAACAAATACTTTGAAAGTCTACGGAAGCTGTACCAGTTTCCAAAAAGAAACTTAAACGGGTTTTGTTAAGAGAAGGGTGAGTAAATGATGAATTTTCAATTTTATGTTAAATATACCTTTAACATGCCTCCCTGGAGTAACATTTAGAACAAAAAGGGGAGATTTGTGAAAGCTGACTAAATAAAAAATAAATATAAAAGAAAAGAAGTTTAGACTTTTCTTTGAACATTTTGTAATTTGTACTTCAGCATCATTTTACAAATAATTTACAATGAAAACAGTTAGTAATTGATTAACTTGTGCTAATAGTGCACCTCAAACTAACTGAAAAAAAAGAAAGAAAGAACATCCAGTACTTGGCCACACTTCATCCTGGCTTTTTTTTTGTATTTGCAATCACAGGAAAACAAAAAATAACTCCTATGGGGATATAAGGATGACTTGTAGTGTTACATCACATTTCTTTAGAAAACATCAATAATTCATTCATTCATACATTCATTCATCCATTCATCCATTCATTCATTTTTTTTTCAGTTAATGCAACAGAGGGAACTACAGCACAGAAAAGCAGAGCTGTATGAGCTATATGATTAAACAAATTATATGCAATTTATGACTGTCTATGGACATGACTGCAAGTGCAGAAATCTGGACATGCACAGACAGGAGATAGATAAAACACAAAACTCAATTAAGGACTTTTACAATATAATTTGTTTATGTCTTCAAGCTGTCTTTTAATAATCATAATCATGTTCATTATGGCAGTCGTTAGCATAGGTAGTCTTTACAATGGTCTGTCAATATATTTTTCACTGTAAAGAAAAAAAAAAGAAAGTTGAATCAACTTAACATTTTAAGGCAACAAATTTCAGGACATCGAGTGAAGTGCAGTAAATGGGTTAAAAGTTCAGTCAACTAAAAAATGTCCTGAAGTTTGATACCTTACAATTTTAAGTTGAGTCAACTTTTTTTTTTTACAGTGAAACATATATTTCTTTCTACAGTGTGCACTATAGAGCAATCAGGGGTAATTTTGGATACTTTCTGGTGTCTGAAATTGCTTGTTATTGAATGACCACTTAATATGGTCCAGATTTCAGAGTACTAAACATTTGTTGTTTTTCTGTCTGATTGGGAATAATTCCGATAGCATTGTCTGTATACTAAAACAATTAAATATGACCCTGGCTGGGCCACAAGACCAGACTGCTGTTGCATGGGTACAGTTTTGGCAGTAGCCAAAATACATTGTATAAAGAGATTTGCAATTTTTCTTAAATGACATAAGAAAATTAAGTAAAGATCAAGTTCCATGAAGACATTTTGTAAATTTCCTTATGTGATTATGTCAAAACCTTTTTTTTTTTTAAATAGAAATATGCATGGTTAAGAACATAATTTGGACAAATTTAAAGATGATTTTCTCATCATTTAGATTTCTGTCGAATCTTCAAATTCCAGATTTTCAAATAGCTTTATTTCAGCCAAGTATTATTATACACATCATTAGAAAGTTTATTTTTTTCCAGCACTGAGATGATGAAATCTTAATGTTCAATAATTTTTGTCACAAATGTCCATAATTCAAGTTACATACTCTAAATGAGCAAATAAAATGGCAAATAAAAGGATTATTGCAATAAAACATTATGAAAACTAAGTACATAATCACAATAATAATAATACTTATTATTATTAGTAGTAGTAGTAATAGTAGAAGTAGTATAGTAGTATAACGTTTCTATGTAAAGAAATAATCATAAATAAATAAAACTAAACATAAATAAATAAATAATCTGCATTTTCTTCATGTGTTTTTCTCTGTGTGTATGTGTGTGTGTGTGTGTGTGTTACTTTCATAATATTATTATCAGCCTGCAAATACATTGTGTTTATTTGAGTTGGTGGGTACAGTGCAGCTGCTGCAGGAAATGTAACTGATCTTTCTGACATGTATAAGATGTCATGATGTTACGTGTGTCACGCTGCACACATAGTTGGGAAATAGTGCTGATGCACGACAGAACATTCTAACGAGTCTTTCTTGGAACACAGCGTACAAATTCACACGCGTGCGTTTGTAAGTGAGAGGAGAAAGTGATAGGCTTTCAGAGTTGTTTTAGTGAGATACCTATCCAACAATCTTTTAACGCTCCCTTAAAAAAACTGTTCATACCGAAACTTAGAACATTCTAATGAATCATGCAAGGTTGAATATAATGGTGTTCAAACAGCAGATAAGGGCAATGCTGACGAAGCCACGCTGATTATATTTTCCCTCTTTCTCTGTTTGTTCTTTCTCATAATCAGAACTGGGAAAAGCATCAAACCATCCTTAACAGAAGGTTGGAATTCAGCCACCATTAAAAAAACAATCCTCCCCTAGAGTTAATAAAATAAAATGTGCCCTTCTGTAATAGTAAATCAAGCATGAATACAAAAAAGGGTGCAATATTTTAACAACAGAGTTATCCTTAAATGCTAATATCATATTTTAAAGCTCAATGCTTTATAACACAATAACTTTTAATCACAAAACAAACTGTAAAGTGTTTATGTAGTTCACAGATATAATGTACACCTTTTTTTTTATTCATTTATAAATATTTTTTGGCTTAGTGCCTTCATTAATCAGGGGTTGCCACAGCGGAATGAACTGTCAACCTATCCAGCATATGTTTTACACAGCGGATGCCCTTCCAGCTGCAACCCATCACTGGAAAACACCAATAGACACTAATTCACAAACATACACTATGGACAATTTTACCCAATTCACTCATAGCGCATGTCTTTGGACTATGGGGGAAACTGGAGCACCTAGAGGATACCTCCACGGACACAAGGAGAACATTCAAAACCTACAGAGAAATTTCAACTGACCCAGCCGAGGCTCGAATTAGCGACCCTCTTGCTGTGGGGCGACAGCGCAACCCCATTTTTTATTACAAAAAAATTATTTGACATTAAAAAATATTACAATAAAAACATGATCTAAGACGTGTGAAGAGATAATGCCAACCATAGAGGACTTCTAGAGGTCTCCAAAATCCTGGACCAGGCCATATCCTGAGCAGATGCTGTGGCGGCCATGGAGAAGCGGAAAGCATGAGATTCCAGAAAGATTCACTAACAGACGAGTCTCTGCATTGATCCCGTGGGGCAGCCTGAACACCCGCTGGTGACTACACCTGCAGCTTCTCAACCATAGAGTTCTCCAGCCTCCGGCGCCTGGACAGCAGCCAAGAAGTTTGGCCAGAGGAGAAATGGTTGTGCCCAACTGAGCCTGGTTTCTCTCAAGGCTTTTTCCTACACTTTCGTCCATTGGTGAAGTTTTATTTCTGTCACGGTCGGTGAGGGGAAAAGGAGCGAGGACTCAAGTGCAAAGAAATAATGGGTATTTATTGATAAAAAAATAAAAAGCAAAACAAACTACCCCGAGGGGGAAAATATTAATAAAACAAATAAACAAACAAACCAACAAACTAGACCGGGCAGGCTGGCAAACTGGAGAACAGGACAAGACAATGACATCTGATGACGAACTGGCACAGAACAGAAAACATGAGGGGATTATAAAGCAAAAAGTAAACTGACACACAAGTGAACATGACAAACTAATAATGAGTTAACAAGGAGGGTGGGACTAGACAATAGACGGGAGAGCGCATGACACAGAGAGATAACACAAGCCATGCGCTCACATAAAACAGGACAAGAACATGCAGCCAATGAGAGAACTCATTAACCGCATGTTCATGACAAGACAAGCACAACACTAAGGCTGCGTCCGAAACCGCCTACTACTCAGTAGATACTGCATTTGAATTTAACCGTACTACTCGGGCGTTAGAAAAGTATGTTCTATCCAGTATGAATGTGAAAAGTATGAATGGAATTCAGACGTACTACATCCGTCACGTGACCTACCTGCGTCAGTTGCGTCGCTTTACTTCCATTTATAAATTTGCTTGCGGGGCATCATGGGATACGCACTCCGGAATCTCACCGGAAGTAGTAAGTCATCGGTGTACTCGCATACTGATTTTCGAATTCTATGAATTCGGACATACTACTCGGCTCGCATACTGATTTTGGCGTACTATATAGTATGGAAGTATGTGGTTTCGGACGCAACCTAAAGCACACGACAAAAGCACGTGGCCACAATGTAAACACATAGCCACGTGCTTTGAAAGATGCAAGACACGAGCACACGATGAATAAAAACACTCACCGTGCGCTCACACACGCAGCGTGCATGCTTTATCCCAGCGGCGACCAAAACCGAAACCAACAAGACTGAGACGCTGGAAATGAAACACCACCCTGCAGACAGACGAAAACACAAACACGAGTACAAGCGCGCGCGTGTCGGAGGGACGCAGAGCCCGTGCGGCTGCATCAAGCAGGAGCGCTCACGCTCTGCGCACACCCACGGAGGCGCGCGCACACACGGAGACAAACACAATGACAGAAACACGTGCTCGACCCAAGAAAACGTGAGCCGAGCACAGAAGGACAGGACTAGACATGACTAGTGTCCGGATTCTGCCACCAAAACAAGAATTTACATGACCAGAGTGGCAGAACCCTGACAGTTTCTCGCCACTGGCTTGCTTGGTTTGGGACTTGTGGAGCTGCACATCAATGGATTTGGTCCTTATTGTTTGGACTTTCAGCAGTGAAAATTAAACCGCACTGAAATGAACTGAACTGAACTTCAACTCTGAAAACTGTAGTGACATTTTCAATTTACTAGAACTTCTATGTTAAGCTGTTTTGACACAATCTACATTATACAAGTGCTATATAAATAAAGATGAATTTAATTGATTTAAATTGAATGTCAAATATGAACGTCCTTAAATGCCAAATATGTTTTAAAACTCAATAGCTTTATGTTTTTTAATCACGGAAATTACTGTAAAGTGTTCACATAGTAAATAAAATGCACACTAGTAAATAAAATGCACACTCTTTTGAAAATTTAAAAATACAGTATTTAACTGTAATATGAACTGTGTTTTACTGTAGGACAGTTATGTGGTATGTTTCCGCATTGTAAAATTGCAATGTGAAAATTGCATTTACAGTAAAGATACACAATACTAAAATATACAGCAAGATAAAAGGTGCAGTAAACATAAATAGGGTATTTTTTTTTTTTTTATTGTGTTTTTGACAAAAGGTACAGTGTCAGGGTTCTGCCACTTTGGTCTTGTAAATTCTTGTTTTGGTGGCAGAGCTCTGATACTACTCAGGTCTGGTCCTGTTTCTGTCTTTGTGTGCGCGCGCGCCGTCGTGGGTGTACGCAGAGTGTGCGCGCTTCTGCTTGACGCGGCCGCGCGCGCACTCTGCGTCCCTCAGACGCGTGCGCTCTTGTACTCGTGTTTGTGTTTTCGTTTGTCAGCAGTGTGGTGTTTCATTCCCAGCGTCTCAGTCTTGTTGGTTTCGGTTTTGGTCGGCGCTGGGATGAAGCATGCACGCTGCGTGTGTGAGCGCAAGGTGAGTGCTTTCATTCATCGTGTGCTCGTGTCTTGCGTCTTTTGTCAAAGCACATGGCTCGGTGTTTACATTGTGGTCACGTGCTTTTGTCGTGTGCTTCAGTGTTGTGTTATGTGAGCGCATGGCTTGTATTGTCTCTCTGTGTCATGCGCTCTCCCGTCTATTGTCTAGTCCCACCCTCCTTGTTAACCCATCATTAGTTAATTGTGTTCACCTGTGTGTCAATTTACTTTTTGCTTTATAATCCCCCTCATGTTTTCAGTCCTTTGCCAGTTCGTCATCACATGTTGTTGTTTAAACCCTTGTCTTGTCATGTTTCCAGTTATCATCGTTGCCAGCCTGCCCAGTCCTGTTTGTATGTATTTGTTTTGTTAATGTTTTCCCCCTCGGGGTAGTTTATTTTGCATTTTATTTTATTTTTATTATTTAATAAACTCCCATTTATTCTGCACTTGAGTCCTCGCTCCTTTTTCCCCATTTCCCCTCACCAACCCTGACAGAACGAACTGGCCAAATTAGAGGACTCAGCGGAAATGGGACTATTTCTGCGCCCAGCTTGCTCCCAGCAAGAAGGACCCATCGACCAACCCCCAGCCAGAGGACTGTCTCACAGGCAGAACCATCGCCCCTTTGGCATCTACGCCGAGGATCTTCTCGAGGCAGTCCGGGGGCTTGGGTTCAGTGAGACCACCCTCATCCACATCTTTCTGGCTGGATTGGATGAGCCATTCGATTGGGAGGAGCTGGGTGATATCGGGACATGGACGTATTGGGAGGTGGTGGACTATTCCTGTCTGAGGATGGAGAGGGAGATCCTGGAGGGGGAATGGACCCCTCTCACCACCACCACCAGCACCATCTCCCAGTCCATGTCCTCCCCCCAAGGGTTAACCCGCACCCAAAAGCGGAGGCGGAAGAGAAAGGCCTCTTCTGCGAGGGTTGCTCCAGCCCCTGAGCGCCCTCCAGTGTCGGCTCCAGCCCCTGAGCGCCCTCCAGTGTCGGCTCCAGCCCCTGAGCGCCCTCCAGTGTCGGCTCCAGCCCCTGAGCGCCCTCCAGTGTCGGCTCCAGCCCCTGAGCGCCCTCCAGTGTCGGCTCCAGCCCCTGAGCGCCCTCCAGTGTCGGCTCCAGCCCCTGAGCGCCCTCCAGTGTCGGCTCCAGCCCCTGAGCACCGCTCAGTGCCGGTCCCAGTCTGGCTCCTTGCCCTGCCGGCACCACCCAGACGTCTTTCCCTGCCGGCCCCAGCCCGGCTCCTTGCCCTGCCGGCACCACCCAGACGTCTTTCCCTGCCGGCCCCAGCCCGGCTCCTTGCCCTGCCGGCACCTACCAGACGTTTAGCCCTGCCGGCCCCAGCCCGGCTCCTTGCCCTGCCGGCACCACCCAGACGTCTTGCCCAGCCGGCCCCAGCCCGGCTCCTTGCCCTGCCGGCACCACCCAGACGTCTTTCCCTGCCGGCACCACCCAGACGTCTAGCCCTGCCGGCCCCAGCCCGGCTCCTTTCCCTGCCGGCACCTACCAGACGTTTAGCCCTGCCGGCCCCAGCCCTGCTTTTTGCCCTGCCGGCCCCAACCAGACGTCTTGCCCTGCCGGCCCCAGCCCGGCTCCTTGCCCTGCCGGCACCACCCAGACGTCTTTCCCTGCCGGCACCACCCAGACGTCTAGCCCTGCCGGCCCCAGCCCAGCTCCTTTCCCTGCTGGCACCTACCAGACGTCTAGCCCTGCCGGTCCCAGCCCGGCTCCTTGCCCTGCCGGCCCCCCACAGACCTCTGGTCTTGTTTCCCCTCATAGACACTCCCTGGGTCGTCCCTCCTGCCCCTCCCTGGTGTTCCTTTCCTCCACCCTGGACGGACCCTCCGGCTCCACCCTGGTTCCCTGCTAGGGCTCTCGACCCGCTGGACCCACCCTGGACAGTTCCTCCGGTTCCACCCTGGACTGATCCTCCCTTGTCTTGCCCTCCCATCCCTCCCTTGTTTGTCGTTTTGGGTCTGGCTTGGCTTCCCTCCCTCCCCCCCTTCATGTCGTTTTGCCTGTTCACCTCCCTGTCTTGTGTCTGTTGATGTTGCCTGTTTTGTTGTCTTGTAGTGTTTCTTGTCTGTCTTGTACCTTGTTGGATGTTCCCTTTAGGGACGCCAGGTGGCGTCCCTTTTGGGGGGGGCTAGTGTCAGGGTTCTGCCACTTTGGTCTTGTAAATTCTTGTTTTGGTGGCAGAGCTCTGATACTACTCAGGTCTGGTCCTGTTTCTGTCTTTGTGTGCGCGCGCGCCGTCGTGGGTGTACGCAGAGTGTGCGCGCTTCTGCTTGACGCGGCCGCGCGCGCACTCTGCGTCCCTCAGACGCGTGCGCTCTTGTACTCGTGTTTGTGTTTTCGTTTGTCAGCAGTGTGGTGTTTCATTCCCAGCGTCTCAGTCTTGTTGGTTTCGGTTTTGGTCGGCGCTGGGATGAAGCATGCACGCTGCATGTGTGAGCGCAAGGTGAGTGCTTTCATTCATCGTGTGCTCGTGTCTTGCGTCTTTTGTCAAAGCACGTGGCTCGGTGTTTACATTGTGGTCACGTGCTTTTGTCGTGTGCTTCAGTGTTGTGTTATGTGAGCGCATGGCTTGTATTGTCTCTCTGTGTCATGCGCTCTCCCGTCTATTGTCTAGTCCCACCCTCCTTGTTAACCCATCATTAGTTAATTGTGTTCACCTGTGTGTCAATTTACTTTCTGCTTTATAATCCCCCTCATGTTTTCAGTCCTTTGCCAGTTCGTCATCACATGTTGTTGTTTAAACCCTTGTCTTGTCATGTTTCCAGTTATCATCGTTGCCAGCCTGCCCAGTCCTGTTTGTATGTATTTGTTTTGTTAATGTTTTCCCCCTCGGGGTAGTTTATTTTGCATTTTATTTTATTTTTATTATTTAATAAACTCCCATTTATTCTGCACTTGAGTCCTCGCTCCTTTTTCCCCATTTCCCCTCACCAACCCTGACATACAGTACATTAAAGGTATTCAATTACAAAGGTATTTTCGTTTTTTTTTTTTTTTTTTTGAACCATACATAAATTGAAAAAAAGAAAAGACAAATTGACATAATAAAAAAAAAAAAATAAAATAAATAAATAAATAAATAAATTGATGAAAAGGAAATGCATTAAATAAAAAAAATATATATATATTAATAATAATAAAAATGAAAATAAAATAAATTTACAGAAAAAATAAATAAATGAAAAAATAAATAAATAAGTAAATTAAATAAAAAAAATAAAATAAAATAAAAAGGTGGGTGGGGGTGGGGTTGGGAATTTATGGTTGGAGGAGTACATTAGTCTCAATATGAATTATTAGAGGGTCCCATGTTTTGAAAAATTTTTTGGTTGATCCTCTGAGAAAATATTTAATTTTTTCTGTTTTCAAAAATAGCATTACATCACTAAGCCAAAGTGACAGTTTAGGTGGCATTGGTGATTTCCACTCCATAAGAATTCTTCTTCTAGCTATTAATGTTACAAAGGCAAAGGCGTTTTCTATTTCTTTAGCTAAATGGATGTCCTCATTTGTTACTCCAAAAATAGCCATTTCCGGATTTGGTTGAATTCTTAAATTGAAGGCTGAGTTTAAAATTTCAAATATTGAAGACCAAAATCGTCTCAGTTTGTCACATGACCAGAACATATGGGTCAGGTCTGCCTTGCATGAGTTGCAACGATCGCATGTTTCATCTATATTGGGGTAGATTTTGGCCAGTTTGGTTTTGCTGTAGTGAATACGGTAAAGAATTTTCATCTGAATCAGATTAAGACGTGCACATGATGAAGTCTTGTTTATAATTTTAACTGCTTTATCCCAAGTTTCTTCAGAAATGTTAATTCCTAGTTCTTCTATCCATTCCATTTTAATCTTCTCTAATGTTGTGTTATGGAATGTCATAATAAGGTTATACATTTTGGAAATGAGACCTTTGGGGTGTACAGGGGTCTTTAAAATTAGATCCAGTCCAGATTCAGCAGGCATTTGAGGGAATACAGAGCACTGGGTCTGAACAAAGTGGCGAACCTGGAGGTATCGAAAAAAGTCTGATTTTTGAAGATTAAATTTTTTACTCATGTCATTGAAATTGGCAAAAATATTATCAATGAAAAAATCTCTACATGTAAGTATGCCCAGGTCCTGCCATTTCTTAAAAGTAGCATCTAGGTTGGCTGCTGGAAAAAGATGATTATTGCATATGGGGGTTTCTAAAGAAAAGTCTTGGAATTGAAGTGCTTGTCTAAATTGATTATATATTTTGAGGGTCGAAATTACCACTGGACTCGAAGAATATTGTGATGGTGAGAAAGGTGTCTTCATTGTAATAAGTGCTGGTAGGGAAGTTGATTTGCAAGACTTAGCTTCTGCTTTACACCATTCTGTATGTGGGAACTTTAACCAATAGATTATTTTCTGTAAATTTGCTGCCCAATAGTAGTTTAACAGATTTGGAAGAGCCAGTCCTCCATCTCCTTTAGGTCTTTCGAGAAAGTCTCTGCGTATTCTTGGCTTTTTGCCACCCCATATAAAGGAAGACAGTAGTCTATTGGTCGACTGAAAAAAAGATTTTGGCAAGAAAATTGGGAGGCTTTGAAATAAGTACAATAATCTGGGTAGTACATTCATTTTAACACAATTGACTTTACCTGCTAAAGACAAATAAATAACATTCCATCTTTGGAAATCTAATTCTAGTTTTTTAAGTATAGGACTATAATTTGCTTTGAATAAATCTGTGTATGAACGGGTAATATTAATTCCTAAGTATTTAAATCCCGATTTGGAGAAACAGAAGGGTAAGTCAGTATCTGCAATTTTAACTGCCATATTATTTATAGGGAAGCATATACTTTTAGAGAAGTTTAATTTATAACCTGAAAAATTGCCGAATTCTTTTAATATTTTATCAATTTCAGAGATGCATGATAGTGGGTCAGTTATATATAATAACAGATCATCAGCATACAAAGAGACTTTATACTCTACACCCATTCTTTTAATACCCCTGATGGATTGTGATGATTTGAGTATTGTTGACAATGGTTCTATAGCCAAAATAAATAGCAAAGGGCTAAGGGGGCATCCTTGTCGTGTTCCTCTAGACAAGGAGAAATATTGAGACACTATTTTATTAGTGAGTACGGCTGCTTTTGGTTGATGATAAAGCAAGCGCATCCAAGAAATAAATTTTGAGCCGAATTCGAATTTGTGCATTACAGCAAATAAGTATTTCCACTCGACTCTGTCGAATGCCTTCTCTGCATCTAGAGAGATAATCACTTCAGAACTATCCTCTGATGCAGGAGAGTGCACAACATTGAGGAGGTTTCTGATGTTAATGAATGAGTGGCGTCCCTTTATAAAGCCTGTCTGGTTTTGTTAAATTATTTCTGGTATTATGTTCTCTATTCTTGAGGCTAACAATTTAGATAGAATTTTGACGTCAACATTTAGTAAGGAAATGGGTCTATAAGAGCTACAGTAAAGGGCATCTTTATCTGGTTTCAGGAGAACTGTAATATGGGCCTGTGTAAGGGTTGGAGGTAATTTGGTTTGTTCAAACGAGTGGTTAAACATATTTAACAGTAAAGGGCATATTTGTGAGGAAAATTTTTTGTAAAACTCAATGGGAAATCCATCTGGTCCAGGGGTTTTACTACTCTGCATAGCTTTAATTGAATTTTCCACTTCTTGAAGTTGTAAAGGTTCATCCATGTTCTTTCTTTGATCCATTTTAACAGTGGGTAGATTAATATTAGATAAAAATGTTGACATGGGACTGTCTTCTTGTGGGAATTCTGAGGTGTACAGGTCAGAGTAATATTTATAAAAAATATTATTTATTTCTTGTGGGTCTACTGTAATGTCTTGTTTTGTATTCTTAATCTTTGGGATGAGCCGAGATGCCGATTTACTTTTTAATTGTTGGGCGAGAAGACGGCCTGCTTTATCGCCGTGTTCATAAAATCTAGCACGTGCAAAAAATAAGTTACGTTCTGTTTTTTCAGTTGATAATAATTCATATTTTGTCTTTAAACTAAGTTTTTCTCTATACAGTTCGGGTGTTGGGGTATCAGCATACTGGCGGTCGATTTTCTGTATTGATTCAATAAGTTTCTCCTCAGTTTGTTTCCTCTCCTTATTACGCGAGGTTGAGTATGATATTATTTCTCCCCTTATTACCGCCTTAAACGTTTCCCATAATAGTGACGGTGATATCGAGTCTGATTTATTATTTATTAAAAAATTGTCAATTGCACGAGATATGAATTTGCAAAAGTTTGAGTCTGAGAGTAAGGTTGTGTTTAGCTTCCATACTGGTCTTGTTGTATAGTTATATGAAAAACAAATATCAAAAATTACAGGGGCATGATCGGATTCAATAATAGTTGAGTATTCTATGTTTTTTATTGCCGGGATAAGTCTTTTATCAGCAAAAAATAATCTATCCACGAATACGTCTGGTGAACATGTGAAAAACATGAGAATACCTTTTTATCTGGAAATAAAAACCTCCATGGATCTATGCAGCCAATCTGATTCATATATCCGGCAAATATTTGAGACATTTTTAAAAGAGGTACAATTTTAGGGTTGGAACGGTCCATAGTTGTATCCATTACACAATTCAGATCTCCACCAAGTATGAGATGGAAAGAGTTTAAATCTGGTAACAAGGAAAAAAGTTTTTTCACAAAGTTAACGTCATCCCAGTTGGGTGCGTAGACACTGACCAAGACAACTGGTACCTCAAAAAGGTGCCCGGATACAATAATATATCGTCCTTGAGGGTCTGAAATAGTTTCAGATGCAATGAATTGTATTTTTTTGTGGATTATGATTGCAGCTCCCCTTGTTCTGTGATTAAAGCTGGAGTGATAAATCTGACCAACCCAATTTTTCCTAAGTCGATTATGGTCTTCAATACGCAAGTGAGTTTCCTGTAGACAGGCTATTTCTGTTTTTAATTTTTTAATATGTGTAAATATGCGAGTTCTTTTCACTGGTCCGTTTAACCCTCTAACATTCCAGCTAACAAAGCGTACTGCTGAACTTTTTGTGTTTTCTTTATCGCCTGTGTTTGCCATTTTTATTCAACAGCTATGTACCCAAACTTTGTATATTGGGTGTGGGTTGGGGAGTTGGGGAGAAAAAAAAAAAAAAAACTTATAATAAAAATAACGAGATAACGTGGTTGAACCTTGGTAAACAACAAAAACTATAATACAATCTAGATTTGCCCTTTGAACAATGACAAACCGCAGTTCACAAACTTCTCTCTGCTCCCGATATTCCAAGTCTATGTGCTTCTATTCTCCTCAAAGCTCCCAAAGTAATATAAGTTAGGCATAAAGTGACCAATCAAACTTACAAATAAATGTGTTTAAGTACTGTTAATAAATACAGTGCTGCATAATAAAAATAAATAAAAATAAAGTATCTGCAGATCTTAAATAATAATAAGACAGTTTCCCTTAATAATAAAGTTAGATAAAACATATCTCAACTTACTGCGGAATTGTTCAACGCGGATATCTATTTATATTAAACAATCTGCATAGCAGCCCAGTTAAATATATTATGTATCTTACAAGTTCAGTGTCTGAAAGTCAACGTGATCCTTCATCAGTTCACAGTGTTTGTGAAGTCAAGAGTTATTATGTGTAGCAATCCGCTGGTCGAAAAATTGCTGCGCTTTCTCTGGCGTATCGAAAAGGAATGTTTGTTCTTCATAATGAACTCGTAGCCGTGCAGGATGCAGTAACTGGAATCGTACCTTTTTTTGATACAGCAGTTGTTTGACATCTTTGAACATGGCACGCTTTCTGGCGAGATCGGCGGAGATGTCAGGATAAATCCTCAAAGTCGAGCCCTTGTATTTTACCTCATTCTGCCTGGCCCATCTTAATGCTTTTTCTTTCTCTTGAAATCTGTGAAAACACACGACAAGTGGTCGAGGAGGTCGGCCATCCTGTGGTTTTGGACCGAGCGAACGGTGTGCTCGTTCCAATTCTGGAGGTTTTTCGAAGACTTCTTCACCCATGATTTCCATTAGCATCTCGGACACAAATTTAACAGTCGGCTGACCTTTCTCGCTGTTCTCCGGGATATTTAAAATCCTGAGATTTGCTCTCGGCGACCGGTTTTCCAAGTCGTCCACTCGATCCAATAGTGTCGTGTTTTGCTCTTTCAGGGCTTTAATAGTTTTTTCGGCCGCAGCCAGCGCTGAAAAGTTTTCGCTCGCGAGTGTCTCTGTGGCGCTTAAGCGAGACTGGAAACTCGCCATCGTTTCCGTCAAGGCATTGACCGATGTCTGAAGAGACACTATTGATTCTTGAATCAGAGCTGAGATGTCTTCTTTTATCGAGGTTCGTTGCTTTGTTAGTTCTGCTACGAGTTGGCTCATTGTTATGCCGTTATCGTCTTCTTGGGTTTCTTCGGATTTGGCCGCGGTAGCCATCGTGGCTAATTTGCTAGCCACGCTGGTTCTCGTCGTTGGCGGGGCATTTGCGGCTGATTTATTCTTGCTCATCATGTAGTCTCGACACGTTCGTGTTAAGCACCGTTTTAACACTTAAAAAAACGTTTTAGATTATTTAAATGCCACTATTTAAAGTTATATTATCAGAAATGATCGGGAGCTCTGTTGATAGGCGTCGTCTTCTCACATTGCCAAACCGGAAGTCCCATAAATAGGGTATTTTTTATTGTGATAATTGATTTACAGTAAATTTTTCAACAGGAAACTGTGAACAGTGTATATTTATTACAATACACTAAATCTGGTCAAAAAATGCTATTTTTAATACCTGACTGTCCTCAAATGCTAATATCTTATTTTGAAGCACAACAGCTTTATAGGACAATGATTTACAATCACAAAAACAACTGTAAAGTGTTCATACAAGTAAAAATATATTACACACTTTACATATATGGTCAAAATAGCTATCTTTTTATCAAGCCCTACACTGTAAACAGTCAACTTTATCAAATTAAATGAGTGTAATTAACTCAAAATTTACTGAAAGTTAATTCGACTCATTTGAAAAGAGTTTTGAACTCAGTGTTGAAGGTAATGAGCTAATTAAATACCTCATTATTTCAACTTAAAACTAATTTCACAGTTCTCATATGGATTAGTTTTTTTAACTCAAATGGTTTGTAGCAATCAGTTTCCTCAAACAGTTTGAGTTGCCTTAACTTATAGAGTTTTACAGTACTCTCTTGGTTTGAGTTCTCTTCATTTATTGGGTTTTACTGTGATGGAACTCAATGATATATAGCAGATCTACATTCAGTCATTTAGAACTGGCTCGAGAGCTTATAGAGTACCACTCACGATAACAGAGAGCCAATTGACTTGACTATTTTGACCAATATTTTGGCCGCCTATTTTCAAGGAACCCTCTACAAAATTTTGTAAATTATTGAATTACTTTACAATGGGGCTTTACAGAATTTGCAACAGGAAACCTTGCTAATTGCCTTACGAGACTCTTGTTCATGACTCCTGGGTCATGTGCTCGTCATATAGGACATCCTGCCAGATTTAAACTTTTGTTAAGATTGAAAGGATCTATGGAGTTAATGTTAATGAATTAAAGACAATCTTGTATTAAAACTAAAGCAGATGTATCTTTGAATAATATGAAATAGTTTTCCCTAATATACTGTGTTTATTCTAACCAAGCAGGTTAATCAATGTGTTGTTTTAATCCTTATAGCAGATAAAACCTTCTGTACATGTCAATCTGGATTTGAACTTTGCTTTCTCTTTCGTTTCTGACAGCGTTTTCTATCTTTTCTTTCTGACAACTTTCAGATTTGTCTCCAATTAGTAGCCTCACTTGTTTACTGCCACCTGCCCTTCGTTCCTGCTGATTGCTGGTTCTATATCTGAGGGTGTTTCGCTTCCCCTCTAGCCAGAGTGTTGGGTTCCATGCAGCTTTCTAGTTTGTCTGTTGCTTGTTTAATCTCTGTGTTCTCTGTCCAGTTCTCTGGAACCTTTTTGGATTTGGGCTGGCCTGCTGGAGAATTGATGCTCTGCCTTGCCAATGCCCTTTTCCTGTATTACCAGGCCTGGACCAAAGACTTGCTTCATTTTTTTTGACTGAAACGTAGCCCACTCCTGATTTTCTTTATCATGTAGTGCTACTAATTTTTGGTGGATTTTATTCTATGTTGTGACTTGCCTGTGGTCCATTCTTCAGTTTATTTTTACTTTAATCCCAGATCTGTTCTGAATCTCAGCAAGTCACTGAGTCTTTTTCTATTTGCTTAATTAAAAACCTATTGAATTGAACTCTGCTTTTGGGTGCTTTTTACAGACACCCTTGACAGTATGTGTTTAAAATGTATAATGTCTGGCACAAAACAACAGCTCCAAAAAATTGCAATCCTATGGTGTAAATGGAAAAAAAAACTAGTTGTACAAACATTGTTCATCTTGTAACATTTGATGTAAGATAAGCTGTGGACACACTAGAGTTTGCGTTTGTGCGAAATTTTGTCGTACGACGCTGTGAAAAAGGGTGGGATTAAACAAGATTATTAGACATTAAAGCAAGCGAATGCTCCTTGTTTTAAATTTCTGTCCAGAGAGGTCATGTTTTGATACTCGATTGGTCTCATGCAGTCAAGTGATGCGATTTCTCAAGTCAGAGTTCACCAAGCTTGAACTTTGCTCTGCAGCAACATCGGAAACTTGAAGCATAACCTTGCGTTTCCGGTTTGACGCGTTCGCGTGCGTATGAATGGAAGTCTATTGGAGGAAAAGTTTAGTGGAACCGCAGCTTTAGTTACAAACCTACAAAAGGTTTCACCACATAAAATTAACAAGCTGTCTGTTAGTGATTGACCCTTGGTACGCCGGTACAGGGTGTGGCCCCGCCTTCCATGGTAAGCATTCATTGGAAGACAGTGCCATAGGGATGCATCAAACCAGGCCACTTAAAAACGCCCTGCAGCAGTAAAACATTGCTTTTGTGCATTAGCTTGCTTGCACTAGCTGTGGTCGCTGCTGCCTTTTGCCCTGCCCGGACAATGGGCTGCCAGATGATTGGGACACCACAAACTCAATCCCACCGTGAGTAAATCCCAAAGATGTCACCGAAGCTTGTCACCAGCCAATCAGGAGCAGCGTGCTTCCCCAAGACCAGCACGGTAAGGGAAACGTAAGTCCTCAGCAAAAGCAGAAGCAGGGCCGCTGCTGGCCAAAAAGGTGCCCTATGTAAAATTTTACTGCAGTGCCCCCACAGAGGACCAAAAACACACAAACATATGTAGTAATAAACATGTTTCTTTATTTATATACATATAAACACTCAAAATTATACTTAAACATTCAATTATTTGCAATTTAAAACAATAGTTTACAAAAAACAAACATTGACATGTCTTCTGCAGAAGCATACTTAAATTCAAACATTTACAAAAGGTAAGGAATAAAACCCTATCTAAAACCCTCTCTGTACTTGAAAAGATGGACAGTTTTTAGTGCTGCATCCTGTGTCTGTATCTGCACAGCTGTTAGTGCCTTTGGAGCAGTGCTGGATGCCACCTCATCTTCTTTTGTGACAAATTTCAGCATTGAACCTCCATGTAAAATTCATTCATTCCTTTTCTTTTCGGCTTAGTCTCTTTATTAATCTGGGGTCGCCACAGCGGAATAACCTGCCAACTTATCCAGCATATGTTTTTACACAGTGGATGCCCTTCCAGCCTCTCCATGTATACAGAAGAAATTAGTAATTTAAAGAAAACTCATGGCATGCTATTAAAGCAATGGGTTAGCCGAACACTCTTCAAAATGTGTCTAAACTACAACCAAAATGTAGATTTAACTTGCACTATAATCTATGGTGACAAAAACTGACCCTTACTGTCAGTATAAATCAAATACATTTGCAGTTTTTAAGAATGGTCTGTGGTGCATGTCAAGGCGGCAGTCTTGGTGGACACCTGAAGTAAGGGATGAAGGAGTCCAACAGGGCCTCGTTGGCTTGTAGGTCGCCCGAGGCAGCTGACAGGTACCGGCAGGCCAAGTGTGCTGCAGCATGGGTAGTTGTGGAAGAAAACTCCTTGATGTATCGCTCTAAAGAGCGGTTACCTTGTTTTACTGCACAATACGATCATCTGCTGGATCCATCGGGAGTTCGTCGTTCTGTCACGTTTGGCAGATAAAAACAGGAACAAAAAGGGTGTAGGATCCAAGTGCAGTTTTAATGATCTATTGTGCAGTGACAGAGAACCAAAAAATAAAAAAATCAAAGGAATAAAATATCAAATAAACAAACAAACAAGGAACTAAAACAGATTAAACTAGTGTGTGTGTGTGTGTGTGTGTGTGTGTGTGTGTGTGTGTGTGTGTGTGTGTGTGTGTGTGTGTGTGTGTGTGTGTGTGTGTATATATATATATATATATATATATATATATATATATATATATATATATATATATATATATATGTGTGTGTGTGTGTGTGTGTGTGTGTGTGTGTACAAAGTTTATATGTATGGTGTGTATTTGTATGCAGTGTATCATGAGTGCATATGTATGGAGTGTCATGCATATAGAGTGCATCATATTTGTGTCATGGTTGCAGGTGCATGCGCTCTTTCTGTCTTGTTTGTTATTGTCACGTGAGGTTGTTGTGCCTTTCACATGTCAGGTTGTGTTTGTATGGTTATCATATGGACTTGGATCAGCTGTTCTAATTAGCAGTCGCAACTGTGCATACTCAGCACTTCTATATTAAGAGCTGGATCCAGCTCCTTATTGTCAGTTCATTACTTGTGTGTGTTCATGTTGTCTCTGTGTTTTGCCAGAATCCTTGTCAGTTTGTCTGAACTTTCTGATCTGATCTGTGCTGTGTCTGCATTTCCCTTGTTCTGGTTCTAGTTGCACCATTGATCTTCACCTTGTTATTTTGATTACTTATTAAATCACTTGCAGTTGAAATCACCAGACTTTGTCCATTGATTCATCTGATTGTGACAATGTGTGTATGCATAGAGTGGGGGTTATCAACTTCCAGTAGCTCAGGTGGAAACATGATTCACCTCACACGCCAGAGACTCAGGTTCTGTTGGGTTCTAGAGCCTGACAGGAGTGTATATGTATAGAGAGACTATATGTATTTGTATAGAATGGATCATCTGTGTATACGTATGGAGTGTACCATGTGTGTATTTGTATGGAGTGTATCGTGTGTATGTATGGAGTGAATCGTGTGCATATGTATAGAGTGTTTCATGTGCATATAAATGGAGTGTATCGTGTGTATGTATGGAGTGTATGGAATGTATCATGTGTATGGAGCGTATCATCTGTGTATATTTATGAAGTGTGCTCATTTATGGAGTGTATCATGAGTGCAAATGTATGGAGTGTATTTGTATAGAATGTATCATGTTCAACTCCCAGTAACTTCAAGTTCAAGTCGTCAGAGACCCGAGATCTATCCCAGATGCTGGCAGGAGTGTATCATGTGTGTAAACGTATGAAGTGTATGTATGTATGTATATGTATGGAGTATCATGTGTGCATGTGTATGGACTGTATATGTATGGAGTGTATCATATGTGTATATGTACAGAGTGTTTCATGTGTGTATTTGTATGGAGTTTATCATGTGTGTGTATATGTATGGAATATACACAGATGATGTGTATTTGTATATTTGTATGGAGTGTATAATGTGTGCATTTATATGGAATGTATCATGTGTATGTATGAAAAGTGTTTGGCTTATCATGTGTGCTTATGTATGGAAAGTATCATGAGTGTATGGAGGGTATCAAGTGTGCTAATATATGGAGTGTATTATGTATGCATATGTACAGAATGTATGGAGTGTATCATGTGTGATAATATATGGAGTGTATCATGTATGCATATGTACAGATTGTATGGAGTGTATCATGTGTGTATGTATAGAGTGTAGGGAATGTATTGTGTATGGAGCGTATCATCTGTGTATATTTATGAAGTGTGCTCATTTATGGATTGTATCATGAGTGCAAAATGTATAGAGTGTATCGTGTGTGCATTTGTATGGAGTGTCTCATGTGCTTATATGTATAGAATGTAATATGTGTATCGTGTGTATATGTATAGAGTGTATCATGTGTGCAAATGTATGGAATGTGTGGAGTGTGTGGTTTCTATTCACAGCAGTGGATTTGAAAGTGTCCTAGTTGAATGTCGTAAGATTGTTGGACACTTTAAGCACAGTCCATACAACACTCATGGACTGATGCAGCAGCAAGTGGGATGAGGACAGAAACAAGAATCTCTTTTTCAGGACGTTACAACAAGATGGAATTCTACCCTGGAGATGGTTAAGCGAATTCAGCTAAACAAATCTTCACTGACCACTACCCTGGCTCAGCAAAGGAGCAATGTTGCCATGTTCACTGCACAGGAGCTCTCCAAACTGCAAAAGCTGGAGGAACTACTTGAAACCTGCAGGTAGGTTAATATTATTTTCTCTGTCTCTTGTCTTGTTACACTATCCCCCAATCTCTCTCTCTCTCTCTCTCTCTCTCTCTCTCTCTCTCTCTCTCTCTGTATGTGTGTGTGTGTGTGTGTGTGTGTGTGTGTGTGTGTGTGTGTGTGTGTGTGTGTGTGTGTATGCGAGCGCTATCCACTATCAACGCGTGCGTTGTGTGCGAGCATGCTGTCCGCTGCCAACTCGTGCGTTTGTGTGTGAGTGTGTGTGTGCGTGTCCGCTTTCAAGGCATGCGGCATAAAATAAAAATAAGTTAAGATAAGATTAGTGTAAAACAATATTAAAAAAGCCTTAGAGGAAATAAATTTGGTGTTGAACAATGTCATGTAAATGAAATACAATAATATATTATGATAGAGCAACATAATATGCAACTGAGTTCTAGATATATCTCTCCCAAGTGTGTGTAAGTGAGTATGAGTGAGTGTGAGAGTGCAGTGTGTGTGTAAGTGCACATGTTACATACTGGCACAAAATAAGTTTGTTTGCAATTGATACCAACATCTAGAGCTGCGCAATTCTGGCTAAAATGAGAATCACGATTTTTTTTGCCTGAAATAAAGATCACGTTTTTTTCAGGATATTTTAGATGTAAAATAAAGGTTAATATGAGAGGGCTATTATTATTGATATTCTCAAACAGCAATAGGCTTTGTGTGTCTGTACTGTTGGTTAAGATGCTAAATTTTGTATAGTCTTGAAATGGTGGATTTGAACAGACTTTAGATTTGTCCTGGTCATTAATGCTGATGATAATTCTGATGTTTAATTATTGTGTTTGAGACATATGCTTACAATCAGTCATTTTCTGCACGTGATTTTCATGAATATAGAAGACTGGGTGGGTATTGTTGCATTTCGGCGGGTTTTGGATACTTTTTGGGCTGTAATTAGTCAGCTATCTGGCAACACTGTGTGCACTTTCACTTTTAGTTTCATTTTCACTGCTAAGAGCGGTTCACTCCTTGCGCGGCTCCCAAACGATCACTCTGCCACAAACTGAATTTTTTTTTACAACTTTATTACCTGTTATTCACAGCCTATGCAGCTTCTGTTTACTAAAGTAGACTTCATTCAGAGGCGCGCCTGCCCTCTCTGTGGTAACAGCTAACTGTCAGCTCACATCACGTGTGATTTTACAGTCACAAATACATTACATGAAGACAGAAATTACATTTTTGGGGCGAATTATATCTTATGAATACAGCATGTGACTCTTTCAACACCATTTGGAGGTGTCCATGTTGCTGAACAACGTATGTAAAACAATGTGAAGACTTGTGCGGCCACTATTGCTTCTCTCCTGTACTTGAAAATTAGATTGACTGAATTGTAGAAATGCTGGATTAAGATTGTCTAGGGGGTCGAATCGAGATCGCGATTTTTATACGATTAAGTGTGCAGCTCTACCAACATCTTGTGTTTTCTATTGCAGACACATAACTGAACTGCTAAGAGGAGAGCAGTTCATCTCCTGTTCAGTGGTATTGCCAGCTATGTGCCACTTGTTCAAAATTATGGAACGGACAGAGGATGATCCAGCCTATGTAGTTAAATTCAAAAAGGATTTTACCTCAGACCTATCTAAAAGGAAAGACAGCACTAATCTCACATGGCTGAAGATCGCTACTGTAATTGACCCAAGGTTTAAAGACCTGAAGTGTCTTTCCAAAGATGAAAGGAATGAGGTGTGGACTTCAGTAAGCAAGCTGTTAATGACAGAAACTCTTGGAAAACAAGAGTCTAAAGAGACAACAGACCAACAGACACCAAATAAGAGAAGAATCTCCGTCTTGTTATTTACTTCCGATTCAGAATCAGATGAAGTAGAAGAGTCCATAGAACAATGTCTGAACCGCTACAAAGCAGAGCCCAAAATGCAAATGGAGGGTTGTCCACTACAGTGGTGGTCAAAGAGAGAAGCAACGCATGCTAGGCTGGCACTAATACCACACAAGTATCTGTCAACTCCTGCTACCACTGTGCCCTGTGAGAGACTGTTCTTACTCTCAGGTCACATCATCCAAAAGAAAAGGGCCACATTGTCCCCAGATTATGTCAACAGACTGTCTCAGCAACTGACTGAAAGTAAAGGAGGACTAAGCAAATTATTTTCTACTCATAATCTACTAATAATAGTTTTTCCAGTGCCAATATTTTGGATTTTTTGCAGTCCTCCTAAAATCCAGCATGGAAATCTTTTTTTGTTTGTTTGTTTTTATTGGCATTTATTGTTTTAAAATTCAAACGGGACTTACATGCCTTTTAAGCCAACAGTTAAGTTTGACAATATTTAAGTTTTTTTTTGTTATGTAGTTTAAATGAGGAAATCTGTTACAAATTAAACAAAAAAAATGTATTTCGAATTTAATTAGTTTCTTTGTCTTGAGTTTACATCAAT
This sequence comes from Danio rerio, assembly GCF_052040795.2. NCBI lineage: Eukaryota > Metazoa > Chordata > Actinopteri > Cypriniformes > Danionidae > Danio > Danio rerio. Next base: position 25,380,750 of record NC_141039.2, read on the forward strand.
TTACATTTTACATTTGAATATACAGAATTACAAATGTCAGTATTTTAATCATGATTAATCTCGATTAATTACAAAAAATGTGCAATTTATTAGTTAATTCTTTTTAATCGATTGACAGCACTTGTGTATATGTACAGTGTACCAAGTTTGTATACGTATAGATTGTATCTTGTGCGTATGTGTATGGAGTGTATCATCTTTGTATATGCATGGAGTGAATCATGTGTGTATTTGTATGGTGTATTTGACTCACCTTTAACACCAGAGACCGGGGTTCTATCCCAGACCCTGACATGTATGAAGTGTCATCTGTGTGTATTTGTATGGAGTGTATCATGTCTGTGTATATGTATAAAGTGTATCATGTCTATGGAGCGTATCTTGTGTGAAAGCATATGCATGGAGTGTATCAGTTGTGCATGCATATGTATAGAGTGTAATGTGTGTATAAGTATGGAGTGTATCATGTGTGCATATATATGGGCTGTATTATGTGTGTATATGTATAGTGTGTGTATGTATAGACTGTATCATGTGTATACTTGTATACTTGTATGGAGTGTATCCTGTGTACATATCTATGAGGAGTATCATGAGTGCACATGTATAAAGTGTATTATTTATATGGAGTTTGTCATCTTTGTTTATGTATGGAGTGTATTATGTGTGCATATGAATGGAGTGTGCATATAAATAGAGTTTACCATGTGTGTGAATGTATAAAGTGTTTGGGGTTATCAACTCCCAATAGCTCAGTGACTCACCTTTCACGCCAGAGACCCGGGATCTATCCCAGACCCTGACATTTACGTACTGAGTGTATCATGTGTGCATATGTATAGAGTGTGTGGAGTGTATCATCTGAGTATATTTGTATGGAGTGTATCATGTGTGTGTATTTATAGAATGTAATATGTGTATCATGAATATGGAGTGCATCTTGTGTATCATATGTATAAAGTTTATCATGTGTGCATGCATAAGCATGGATCGTATCAGGTGTGCATGCATATGCATGGAGTGTACCTTGTGTCCATCTGTATGGAGTGTATCATTTGTCCATATGTATATAGTGTATATTGTGTACCGTGTGTGTGTGTGTGTGTGTCATGTGTGCATGAATATGCAAGGAGTGTCTCATGTTTGCATATGCACAGAGTGTATCATGTGTGAATTTGTATGGAGTGTATCGTGTGTGTGTATGTATAGAATGAATTATGTGTGTGTATATGTATAGATTGTATCATGTGTGATTTTTTTAGAGTCTATCATGTGTATGCAGTGTATCACCTATATGTATAGAATGTATCGTGTGCATATGTACAGAGTTTGTCGTCTGCGTATGTATGGAGTGTATCATGTGTGTGTATGTTAAAAGTGTTTGGGGTTATCAACTCCCAGTAGCTCAGTGGTTAAGTGACTCTCTCACGCCAGAGACGTGGGTTCTATACAGACCCTGACATGTGTGTATGAAGTGTATCAATTGTGCATAAGTATGGAGTGTGTGTATGTATGGAGTGTATCATGCGATACACATATGTATAGAGTGTTTCATGTATGCATACACTGTATGTATGGAGTGTATCATGTGTACATTTGTATAAAGTTTATCGTGTGTATATGTCGAGTGTACTAAGTTTGTATACGTATGCAGTGTAATATATGCATATGTGTATAGAGTGTATCATCTGTGTGTATTTGTATGGAGTGTATCATGTGTGTATTTGTATGAAGTGTATCATGTGTGTATATGTATAGAATGTAACGTGTGTATATGTATGGAGTGTATCATGTGTGTAAATGCATAGGTGTATGTGCATAAATGTGTATTATGTATGGAGTGATTGGGGTTATCGAAGTTTATTTATAAACTAATTTCGAGAGGATCACTAGATTATGATTGAACATGGCTGGTTCTGCATTAGCTACGTATGATCACCAATCAGGCCAGTCCTAACCCACTATAAAAAGCCAGGGTTTTTCACTACAGCCATCTTCGATTTGAAGAACACACTGCTCCGAATCAGTTGCTACTGCTACAACAACAACAACAACAACAACAACAACAACAACAACAACAACTACTACTACTACTACTACTACTACTACTACTACTATAAAAACAACAATAACTACATCTCAAACTATAACTAGTGGTGGGCAAAGTGAGGCTTCATGAAACACTGAAACAGTCGAAGCAATTGTGACGAAGCTTTGAAACGTTTCCCACTCTGCAGTGACACCTAGTGGTCATTTTTTAATGTATTGACCTGGAACAGCTTCAACAAATAACAGTTTAGCAAATTGAGGTATTAAACCCCACTTTGTTGAAATAAACCTTCAAGTGACTCAGTGGAGTGGTTAGGGTTTCTGACTACCATGCAGGGTAAGTGGGTTTGAATCCAGGCTCATACAGTTGTTTTGAACTGTTTTAATATCAGTTCGAAATGCTTTTTTCTTGTAATGTTTAGTTTTAACATTGGTCAGACATCCAAATAATCACTTTGCCATAAAACAGGGTTGTTGTTAGACCACATACAGTTCTGGCCAGAAGTTAACTAGAATTATTTATATTATTAATTAAAATTTCCATTGTATTTTATTAATGACTACCCAAAACCCCAAACCAAACCACCACAGTACTGTAAAAATACTAATTATTGTTTTACAGTGTTAAATTGTGCTAAATTGATGCCGTATCAGCAGCTATATCTAGACTACACCATAAAACAGTAACATGATTAAAATACATAAAATCATGATTTTGGAGTATTTGTAGAAGTCGGGATTTGAACCCAAAAATTATTTGAAGCACAGTAACAACATGCACGTGCTTGGTCCACTAGGCCAGTGGTTCCCAACCTTTTACTTTGGGGCCCCCCCACATGAACATATACAAACATTGGAGCCCCCCCACCATATAAATACACACGCACGCACACACATATGTACTGTGTATATGTATGTATATACTATGTATATATATATGTATATCTTTTTCTTCACCTCTGAAGAATCACTGCATTTACGTTTCTCTGCCATTTTTGTTTTGATTTTGCCTTTACAACACGTTGACAAGCACATTGCGTGAGTGAGCAAAATTTAAATAATTATTTAAAGTTATTTATTTTAATTATTTTTACTATTATGTTGGAATTTTAAGCATGTGTTTAGATTTTTTTGTACTTAAAAATACATATTATACAACTGTATAATAGTAGGGCTGCTCGCTTTTGGGAAAAATCATAATCACGATTATTTTGGTCATAATTGTGATCACGATTATTCAAAACGATTATCAGTTGAAGTCAAAATTATTAGTGCTCCTGAGATTTTTTTTTTTTATAAATATTTCCCAAATTATGTTTAACAGAGCAAGGAATTTTAACAGTATTTCCTAAAATATTTTTTCTTCTATTTGTTTTATTTTAGCTAGAATAAAGACAGGTTTAAATATTTTGAAACCAATTTAAGGTCAATATTATTAGGCAATATATAATCTTAAGCAATATATATTTTTGATTGTCTGCAGAAGAAACTACTGTCATACAATGACTTGCCTAATTACACTAAGCCTTTGAATTGGACTTTAATCTGAATGCTTGTATTTTGAAAAATATCTAGTCAAATATTATGTGCTGTAATTATAGCAAAGATAAAAGAAATCAGTAATTAGAAATGAGAAATCAAAACTATTATGTTCAGAAATAAGTTAAAAAAATATTTCCATGAAACAGAAATTGTGGAGGAATAGGGTTGCTAATATTCAGGAGGGCTAATAATTCTGACTTCAAGTGTATACATACTGTACAGTTATTTTCCACCCTGCAAAGGAAAGAGAAATAAATACAATAGAATAAAAATATGAAACAAACTGTGCTTTAAGCATCTTCACTGTAAGAAAAACACTTTAGCTACAGCAATCCTTCAGTCAAGAGCAGCGAGGGTTTTCTCGTTGTTTGATTAATAATCACAAAAACAGGTGGCAGCAGGATTATAGCGCGCTGTCTCTTTAATAGTTTCTCTTTCACGTCTTTTAATCCTCAACTCGTTTGTTTATTACACAAATGAGGGTTAATATAAATAATCACTAAACACCGCGTTTTGACAAGTGGTGCTCGCTGCAGAGCCATTTGAGGAGAGCTGAGCTCCAGCGAGGGGGAGCTTAAGCAACCCAAGTTGGGAACCACTGCACTAGGCCATATGAAACAAATGTGTTTTCTGACCCTTTCAGTCAAACGCAGATTCACCTTGTCTCGAAACGCTTCTGAACTGCTCAATGATTTGAATCGCTTTAGTAACATGACCTGGGTGTTTCGAATCATGCTTCAGTGCAGTGTTTCGAAACACTTGCGCTTCGGGATCTCGACACTGTGTCGAAACGTCAGTTTCACGTCAGCCATCCCTAATTATAACTCCAATAAGTTTCAACAACATCTCAACCTTCCACTTCAAACTGCCTCACACAACGCAATCTCTGTGTCTTCAACCAAATTCTCCAACAAGATCACAGTCAAAACTCAATCACTGAAGGTCCCAAAAGGACAGAGGTCTGCATTTTCGCAGTACCCGATCAGACTTCTTGCGGCGCAGGAATACATTTCTGAAAAAAGCGTGGGAGCGGTCGGTAACTGGTGTAAATTGAACGGTAACGGGCGGTTTAACAATATCACTCTCGACATCCGAGCAACCGAGCACACGTATGTATATGTGTGAATGAGAGAGTGTGATGCTTTGTTTAGCTTGTTTGTTGCTGTCAATATGTGTGAGTATGTAAGTATGTGTGTGTGTGTGTGTGTGTGTGTGTGTGTGTGAATGAGAGAAAGGTTGGTGCTGTCTGTGTGTTTGTGTATATATGCGTGAATGAGAGAGGGCCTGATGCTGTCTGTGTGTAACTTGCTTTGAGCTGTGTGTCTATGTGTGTGTGTGTTTATACAAACAGCTTGTTATAAGCTGCGGGAGCGGTCGAGTTCGGACTAAAACCTGGTGGGAGCGGGATTAAAAAATTTAGCCTGGCACAGATATCTACTCCAGCGGTTCAAATGGAGGTAGTGTAAGGGATTTTTAAGACTAAACTCAAATCCCATGATTGTACTCGAATTGTTTGAGGAGGTTGTAATCGCTGTACTCCTCTTAGAAACTGAGTTATCAAGGTATTAGATCCCCAATGTGTGACCATCTACTCTAACACGATGCACTGAAATTGCAGCTATATAAACTTTCAGTGTGGAAGCTGCTCGATTGTTTACAAGCAGAGATTACAAAAAACGTAACACCAAGGGAACAGGGCAATCTTCTGTGGATACGTTTTCCTCTTTACATCAATTTAAGAAGAACTTCCACCTATAAGCGTAAGCACTCCTGGTGGAAGGAGCTTAAGAGTTCATTATAGTGTTTTGCACCTCCTGATCACAGACTCTCAAAAGTGATCCTGGCCCCTCAGAGGCCAAGTGCAAAACTGAAGGAGATCCGGATTCGGATGGCAAATCTGACCCCACAACTGGTGGAGGAGGTCCCTCCACCTCGGAAGGCTCCAGGGTTCCCTTTCTATGAGCCTGTGCATCATTGGGAACCAAGGCCTCCCCGGCCAGTTTGGTGCTACTAACAGAACCCAGTGGTACCCTTGAAGCACTCTGTGAATGGTTGCTAATATCAGTGGTATTGGAGGGAAGGCATACAGAAGCTGATGTGGCCAGTCATGTGCTAGAGCATCCTGCCTAGGGGGCTGGACTTCTCTGACAGAGAAAACCAGAGAGGGCACTGGGTTGATGCTGCTGATAAAAAAGGTCCACTTCTGCCCTGCCAAACTGCTGCCATCTCATCTTCACCGCCTCTGGGTTGAGTTTTCACTCCCGCTCTGGAGGCTTGTGACGTGACAGGAAATCTGCCACCGCATTGCTCTGAGGCTTGTCAACCGAGGAAAGGCCTAGTTGAACTGTTTCTGTGACACTCGAAGAGGCTGGCTGGACTTTGTGCCCCTTGATGGTTGATGTGATAAATAACTGAAGTTTTGTCAGACCTTACAAGAACATGCCCGCCTAACAGATTCGGAGCAAAGTCATATCAGTTGTCCACATATGGAAGTATTTGTAACCCTTTGGCTTGCATTGGGGCAAGTGCTGCTGCCACACACCTGGTGAAGACCCTTGCTGATTGAGACTGCCTGAATGGAAATACCTGGAACTGATACACCTGTTCTTGGAATGCAAAGCGTGGGAATGGTCTGTGCTGTGAGATGATCGGAATATGGAAGTAAGCATCCTTTAAGTCTATTGTGGTGAATCAATTCCCTTGTCTGACGGACTGGAGAGCATCTGTTACGTGCAACATGCAAAACTGTAAAACCTTCAGAAACTTTTTGAGAGACATAAAAGATAGAGTATAGGTTTCATTCCACTGTCTTTTTTTAGGACGACAAAGTATATTGAATAGAACCTATTGATCCTTTCTGACCATTTTACTGGCTTGATCGCCTCTTTCTGTAGTAGTTTTTTGATTTCTAGTTTTAAGGCATTTATGCTGTTGGGGTCTGAGACTAGTTATTCTGACCCCTCTGAAAAAGGGAGGCCGTCGTCGGAACTGCAACTTCTACCCCTGAATAAAAGTTGACAAAGTGTCTGAGGTTGTTGTCTCCCAGTACTTGAGCTGCTTATGAGAAAAGCATCCAACAGACGACCGCAGACCTTCAGGTCCTATATCTCTGGACTTTATCATTCCTGGAAGGCTGCTTGATTGGTGCTCTCCCCTTGGGGCCTGAAAGAATGTCAGCCCTGTCTTCGAGGTCGCTGAACAGAACAGTCTACCCCATGAAACCTTTCCAAGTGCTAAGGCTGGCTTCTACGGACATCTGCTGGGTTTGTAGGAGTTTGAAATTGTGGTGCTTCATTGCACCTAGGGGTCTGCCTGTACTGCAGGCAAGTTGATGAACCTCTCCTCAGGTCTGCATATTGCTTGCTGGTCTGATTGGCCTGTACAATATGTTCTATTGTCTGTTGAGCTGCTGGGCTAAAAATCTGTCCAGGAACTACTGGTAGGTCTCTCAAGGCCTTCCTACGGGACTCAGACAGAGGTGATTGAGCAAGCCAGACCTGTCATCGTTTTTGTGTGAGTGTTGACATAAGCCTACCGAATTCTCTTGACATGAAAGCCATTGACTGTAACGTAGCATCACTGAAGTCTTGGACTATAGTGTCTCTCGCAGCTGATTGCAGAGACATTGCTAATACAAGTTGAGAGAGAGAGTTGCAAATGTGACCCATACGCACTGCTGTGTTATATGCCTGTATAAGAAGATCATCTGTAATACGACACTGAGGCCTTGGGCAGCGGACATTAGGTTTCACAACCTCATCCGGAGAAAGAAAAAAAAGCAATGATAGGATCCACCTTGGGCATTTGACCCAGCCCAAAAGTATCTGCATGTTGCATCGCAACCAATGCACTGCTTGCATTCGTATGGTGGGTCAGTGATTTTGAATTAGCCCAACATTTATGTAGTTCCTCAATATAATCCTTTGATGGTGGAATAGTGAGAGCAGATGGTTGAACCATCCCCCTAAATAAAGTTGGTGGGGCTGCTGATGGTGCTGTATCAAGACCAGAGCGTCAAAATTCGCTACATTGATCTCGTATTTAAAGGGGCCGTTGCAGCATACAGTATCAGTTACATTCTCGCATAAAACAGGCTTTCTAGTGTGAAAATGTTGCACATTTTTTATCAAATTCATTTTACAATGGAGGATCAAGTTGCGTGTGGTTTGGCTTTGCTCCACTTAATTATCCAATGTGTCCATATGTATCTGAAATATCCTGAAGTAGCAATACTGTTTTGTACTGTCGCATGAGATTCCCGCTTTTTAAAAGATAAATATATATAACATTAATGCACATTAGTAACTCGCCAGTAACTTATTTAATGCATGTTCCTGTAAGAAAGCATTGTAAATAATTGAAAATCTGGTGACCTCAATAATCAAACCCTTGGGAACAACTGTGGTCGGAACCAAAGTTCACAGGTCTGTGTTCTCTGAACATCTCTCAAGCGGTGAACTTCTTCATTCTGATTGCTTGCCGCCGAATCACGTCATAGCTCATTACCATAAAGTTGACTTGATTTTAACTCTCCTCGACGCCCACACCGGCGAAGATGCACCATGCTGCTCCTGGCTGCTTATCACCGCCGGCTCTCATTGAAAATGAATGACTTCTGCCTACTTTGACGCTCTCGCTGCTTTCGGTGTGAAAATATGGTTAGACTCAACCTGTGCGTCTGCAATGGGATGATATCCAGTGTACGCACTGCCTCTGGCGGCCAAGAAGAACAAAATAGAATGGATGTTACTGTAAATAATAGAATAACTATCAGAGACACAAAACAACTGAGATCAGGACAGGTATCTGATGTTACTGTATATGATATATAAAGTGTTTGACATAAGACCCCTGGGATCAGTAAAGGTATCTTAAGTTAAACCATATTAACTTAATCTGAGAGGTATCTTAAGTTACTTTTTTAAATATAAAATACACTAACTTCACATAAAACACCTGTGATCAGCACAGCTATTTTAAAGTACTACATAAGGCATTGGACACGAAAGCCCTGCGATAGTATGCAGGTATCACAAATAAACAGCTGTTTCACAATCTGCACATGATCCGTAACCTATGCAAATTCACAAATAGGCCACACCCACCCAACGACGTAGTAGCAGATACACTGTACTGACACCACTGGAAAAAAAAGTGCCTGTCAAAACACAATGTCTTCTGTTTGGTGGACAAATGGTAGACAAAATGTGAATCTTTTATTCTGATTCATTCTTCTAGGTCCGATTCCTTGAAATGAGCTAATAAATCCCTGATTGATCTTTCAACGTAAGTGCTCAAACTGCTTTGTTTACTCAAATGGATTGAATTCACAGTACTCATTGGGATTTGTTTTTGAACTTATATAGTTTGGTGCAATCGGTTTCCTCAAATGTTTTGAGTTACCTCTGTTTTTTGTTTTGTTTTATACTGTAAATTTACGAATCTGCAATGTCAAATGAATCAAAATTGCTTTTTTCATATGGTGCCTATAAGTTTGCAATTATCAAACGTCAAATCAGCTTTGACTCATACATTAGCTACCTCATAAGTTCTCCATGCAAAGGAAAGCAGACAGCAAATGGGTCTACATATTCTGAGGATAAATCCAGACCTTGATGTGAACTTTATTTTCAAATAAAAGCCACATCTCTTCCACAATTATCTTTCGGTGAGGCTGTCACAGGCTTTGACCCCATTTCTCCTCCGTCACACTAATTTATGGTCAGACTCTCCATTTAACAACAGCTTTCTAAAGGTCATTGTGTCATATTTTCAGTAAATGCACAGAACACCACCTGAGACTACCAATACTCAAGTGATAGTGTGTTCTAGCAAACACAGACTACCAGAGACCTCTGGTGGACATTTAAAGCAAATGTTTCATCTCTTGCAATGCAAAGGCAATGTAATATGTTGAAGGTTCAATTATTTTTAGTCACAACTAATGGAAATGTGTTAATATGACCAACTGTCGTCTTGTAGTAAAATTAAATATATTATTTGAAATTGAAAAGATGATACCAGACCATTACACTAACATATACACATTTACTCAAACACATACATAAACTAGTCTAAACTTTGAATATATATGTAATATGGGTATGGTATGGATATAAATCTTCATAGATATTCACATTATGGTTATACTAAACTTGTTGATAGGCTACCTAAATTTTACAATTGTGAAGGAAATAAAAACAAAGACTATATTGAGGACATGAATCACGTCTTAATTTTTAAGGCAGACATTGCCAAATTATTGTAGGACAATGTAGGATTTCAAAACATCACCATCATCGCATAATCTCCTGTAAAGAGCATCTGCAGGTTCCAGAAAAAAAAAACCTGTATATTGAAAATTAAAAAGTCTTGTTTATTTGTACAATAGTGTTAAATGACCATATCATTCATTCATTTTCTTGTCAGCTTAGTCCCTATATTAATCCAGGGTCGCCACAGCCAAATGAACCGCCAACTTATCCAGCACATGTTTTACGCAGCGGATGCCCTTCCAGCTGCAATTCATCTTTGGGAAAAAAATGACCATATCAGTGTACATAAATTATTTCAGACGGTTTCATATTTGTATTAAAACCAAATAGGTATTAATGATTGTAATGTTTTTGTTTTAACTATTCGTTGGGAAATTTGTTTAAAATGTGTTGGTTATTGTTGTAGATTACATTTAATTTCCGGGTTTCAGGATCTTTTTTTTTTTTTTTTTTCATTTACATCTACATTTGCATCCAAGCTAAAAATGCACGTTTATTTGCTTAAACGTAAATACTGGTGCATGCGCAGAACCTCCGAGAAATTATTGGGACTCTTGTGACGAATTGTCAGTGAAAGTGAAAGTATCTTTGGGCGGATCTTGCTCTGCTCTTCCGTTTTTTGTTTTTGTTTTCTGTCTTCTGTCCAGTCAAAAATTTCAGTTTGTGCAATAATCTTTCTATATTCAGATTCGTTTTGAGTGGGTTGCACTGAAGATTTTGGTAAGAAACTTGTCTTTATTCAATATATTTTTATTTTTGTCAATATTATTCTGCTTCTGAAAAACTGATTTCAGAAGTGCAGTTGCCAGCAATGAAAGGATCATTTGTATCATCATGAATATAAATAAAACATTTACTGTAAGTTGATAGAATGCAATTAGCCATTGAGTGCAAATGTAGACATATATAAAATCTGTTTTCAGCAAGTGAAATATATTTGCCTGAAGCTGTAGTCTTCTAGACGCCCAAACAATTAAATCTAACAATGAAAATGTGTGATTTTGACACTTTTGATATATTCAGTTTTTTTTTTTTTTTTTTTTGAATGTGGCTTTACTTCAAAATTTAATTTGTTTTACAGTTTCACAATATGCAATTCAGGAAACTTCTTCCTGGATTGCTAATTTCTAATAGCTTCCTCTCCTGTTTCAAAGCTTAACAGCAAGATTGCATAGGGGAAACTATGTTTACTTAGTTACATTAGCAACAATAATTTCATCCAATTAAACAATATTTTAATAAGATGATATCTTGAACCATGGAACATAGGTCAAAAGGGCTCTTTTAAGCTGCAGTGACAAAGGTCGTTTAGTTTGAATATATATAAAAGTCTGACATGAAGTGATATGACTGAAATATGATAAATTCAATTCAATTTATCTTTATTTCTTTAGCGCTTTTACAATGTATATTTTGTCTAAGAAGCTTCACATAGAAGTTCTAGTAAATTGAAACTGTCCAGTTTTTAATAAAGCCAGCAGGGTGAATCATTTACCAAATAATAAAATACAGTTCAATCGCCTCACAGCAAGAAGGTCGCTGGTTCGAGCCTCGGCTGGATCAGTTGGCATTTCTGTGTGAAAGTTGCATGTTCTCCCTGTGTTTGTGTGGATTTCCTCTGGGTGCTCCGGTTTCCCCCACAAGTCCAAAGACATGCGATATAGGTGAATTGGGTAAGCTAAATTGTCCGTAGTGTATGTGTGTGAATGAGTGTGTGGATGGATGATTGGATGTTTCCCAGTGATGGGTTGCAGCTGTAAGGGCATCGACTGCAAAAAAAAAAAAAAAAAAATGCTGAATAAGTTGGCAGTTTATTCCGTTCTGGTGACCCCTTATTAATAAAGGGACTAAGATGAAAAGAATGAATGAATGGATAAAATACCGTTTATAAATATGAAACATCCTGTTACGACATCCTGAAAAAAATTTAATAAATCAATGATTTTTTCTCTTATGGCTAGTTTTTATGGCTTTTACCTCTTCAGTTAATAATGAGATTTTTCTTTAGATGGCTACATTTGAAGACTATTGTGTAATAACCCAGGAGGACCTGGATGATATTAAAGATTCAATATCTACACAGGATCTCCCATCAGCTGTAAACACTATAAAAGAGTATCTCAAACAGCAAGATCTCGTTGAACTTAACATTGGTGTGACTGGAGAGTCTGGTTCTGGAAAGTCCACATTTGTCAATGCATTCAGGGGTTTAGGAGATGAAGATGAGGGCTCTGCTGAAACTGGCCCTGTAGAAACCACTATGGAGCCTGAAGTTTATATTCACCCGAAATACCACAATGTGAAAGTGTGGGACCTTCCTGGCATTGGAACACCAAATTTTAAAGCCGATGAGTATCTCGAGTTGGTTGAGTTTGAGCGCTATGATTTTTTCATTATCATCGCTTCAGATAGATTTAGAGAATGCCACACTCAGCTGGCCAAAGAGATCATGAGGATGGGGAAGAAGTTTTACTTTGTTCGCTCCAAGATTGATGCAAGCATTACAGCTGAGAAGAAGAAGAAGAACTTTGACCAGAAAAAGACACTGGATTCCATCCGCAAGGACTGTATAAATGGTTAGTTTATTTGTTTTTTATGAGCAATGTAGAGAAATACATATTGTTTCAAAAATCATTGTATTGAACAAGGCTATTATTCTCATGTAGAAACAGCAATAACTTGAATTATTTTGAGACTTTTGTTTATACATCATCATGACATGTTACTTCTTTAATAGTATATTCTGTCTTTGATAGGTCTGAGAAAGATCGGTATAGAAGATCCCATTGTATTCCTGATCTCAGGCTGGGAGCTCAGCAAGTATGATTTAAATCTGCTGCAGGATAGAATGGAGAAAGAGCTTCCACAGCATAAGAGACGTGTACTGATGTTGGCTTTGCCAAATATCACACTGGAGATTAATGAGAAGAAGAAGAAAGCTCTTGAGGAAAACATCAGAAAAGTTGCCTTTCTGTCTGCTTGTGTTGCTCTTTTCCCCCTTCCTGGTCTTTCCATCAGTGCAGATATAGCCATCATAGCAGAAGAGCTGAGAAAGTACTACAGTGCATTTGGTCTGGATGATCCATCCCTGCAGAAACTCTGTGAACGATCAGGGAAAACCGTAGAGGAACTGAAGAGTCTGATGAAGTCTCCTCTGCATCACGGGATCAACCCAAGTTCAATATTAACCTTGCTGGGCGCTGCCTCTGTTCTTATATCAGAAGATGCTGTTGAGTTACTTGTGAGCTTCATACCCATTATTGGCTCTGTGGTGGCAGGAGGACTTTCTTATTTGACCGTCTCAGGAATGCTGAAGAAAGCTCTGAATGAAATAGCAGAAGATGCTAGGAATGTTTTAATGGCTTCACTAGAGACTGAAGTATAAATTAGGAAGTTGGCAGTTGGCTGATTTTGTGGTATTCAGTCTAATTTTTAACACAGAATTTCTGTTAAATTTGAAGAGCAATAAAAACAAGCATTATATGTAATGATGTAACTGCTGTTTTTAAAGATTTGATTGAAGGGTATTACAGTAATTATTAGAATTGTTAAGTTTAGCAAACTGTTTATATTGTACATTTTGCAGCTTTCAGATCCAAATGAAATGAATTTGCTTTAAATATTGTAAAAAATGTGCGCTTTTAAATTTTTAAAAGAAATATATTGCAATCATTTTATATAGGTAGTACAATATTGCTAAAATTTTATTTAGGCAGTACAATATTGTAGAAGTTAATACAAATTAATACAATACAAGTTAATAAAATACAAAGAAGTTAAATCTATCTGGATATGTCCATAGACTTGAAGAACGATCCCCTTCAGTGTCTAAAAAAAGTTTAAAAAACAGAAATCAAAAATACAGTAAATTTCCTCTAAGTAGGCTATCAAATTGCAGTGCTGCACTTGATGACTAAATTCTTCATGATTTTAGCATTTTTGACAATTTATTTACAGTAACTTTGCCTGTTTTGTATTTGTTAAGTCATTTGAATAATAAACTTAAATATCATGACTGAATCTGCTTCATACATTGGCTGGATTAAAGCGCTGAAATTTCTGGTTTCACCAGTAAGATTGCTTTCGGTTTGCTTGAAATCCATTTTTACCCATTGGTAAAGTTGCTTAAAGACTTCATTGTGAAAGACTATTTCATGTTTGTACAAAATACAACTGTACTTCTATTTGTTTTGTATCACGCATAAAGGTAAGGTTGTTCAATTGTATTTACTTTTTTATCCTGTAATCTAAGGAATTGGGAGTCATGGTTGTTCAACACAATTTCTTGGTTTGGCTAGTTAGCATGTTGCTAATTGTGACAGGGTCATGCGTGGCCGTTCAAGAAAATAAATATATGACAGAGATGCAGAGTAGCTATAGGGCAGTCCAATATCAAAGTTGTAAAAATTGAAAACAAACTACTTTAATAACCAAAGCAATCTTTGTAGAATAATAAAGTTCCAGATCGATTTTATTTATGTACCAAAAGTAAATCTAGGCACATTGACTAAGTGTTAAAGAACCCAACTTTTTCTTATTATTCAAATATATGTTTTATGCAAACTTTTACAAAATATAAGCTATAAGTTGTATTATGTGTAGCATTTTGTATTTTTCTGTTATTTCTTTCATGTATTAAAAAGGTTTATTAATAGCCCACAACTTTTCAAAACCAAGCGTTCATTTAATCATTCTAAGATTTAATCTACCAATTCACTAGACTTTGATTTGACAATATTATCTCTGCCAAACTGCCTGACTGCTATTTGCTATGGGTTCAAAGTATTTTTCTCAGAATACCCGTCGCTTCAGCAAACAGCAAAACAACAAGCGTGCCAACTACGCCTCTGTGTGACTCATGCATTCAGTAAACGGCCACAGCGTGGTGCTGTAGGCAAAACATATGCACCAGACTTCAGAATTCCTGTAAATGCAAAAATATATGTTGTGAAAGTTACAAATTAATTAACAATACCATTGTCCAATATTATATTTAGGTATTTTTCTTTCTCTAATTTAGTATGGATTCAGTGGGCGTGAATGTAATTGAAACTGCTGCTCTTGGTAGACCCTTCCAACTTGGGATGCTGTATGACTGCAGAAAAGATGCACTAGTACCAGGTATGCACAACAAATACCATGTGACAGAGAAATAACACAGAATAAAATAAAAAACTGATTTTGGACTGCTATATATATATATATATATATATATATATATATATATATATATATATATATATATATATATATATATATATATATATGTATATATATATATATATATATACACACACACACACACACACACACACACACACACACACACAACTTTTTTGATCACCAGCCACTGTGGCTAGTAGATTTCTAACATTACTAGCCACTCTACATTTTCACTAGCCACACTTCTTTTGTTGGGAAACATATTTTATATGCATAAATTTGACTTTGAAATGCCGAGATGACTTGATTTAGATGTTGTGTTATGTCCGCAACATGCCTCCTCATTCATTTAACTTCTTGTGTGTGTTGTGTATTAGCTTGCTCTGAGTGCATGAGCAAATGGGTTGTGTCGCAATGCAATCAGTTTTTATTTCACGACTTTGCAGGGCTCAAAATTAAGGATTTACCAAATTTATCTCTGACCACAACAAATAAGTATTTACAATGTTTTAATGTGTCAAAACAAAGAAAATATTACTGTATAGTTGCACTTTTTAATTCAACAAAACTTTTCTTTAAAAAAACATAAAATCTTTAAAAAAAAGAATTATTGTCATGTATCTAAAATATGCACAGTAATCGGTCCTGGCAAAAGGTCCCAGATCAGCAGTAAACTACACTTAAACGGGGAGTAATCTCCCATTAAACCAATGTTATTGTAAAAAAATATCATTAAACCATATTAACAAAAATAACTAAGCAAAAAGAAAGCAGGTGAAACATACCGTGTGTGATAATGAAAGGATGATAACATGCACATGGTTAATATAGACGCAAATATAGAATATAGAACCGTTTACTTGCGAAAATAAACCGTGTGTAGAGTAAACGCAACTGCTTTGGTAGATTCTCTCTAGAATAGACAAAATGCTTGTGCACCCTCAGTTCTGCTGCTTTCTAGAGCTTAAGATTGAAAAAAATATATATACATACATCCTTTTGTAAGCAACAGCAGTAACTGCTTTTGTTTGAATTATTCTTTGAACAAATTAACAGGCCTAATATTAAGTGTGTGAAAGTGATCATCATTTTACTATCACACACGGTATGTTTTCACCAGCTTTATTTTGATTACAGTTATTTTTGTTAATATAGTTTAATTATCATTCTTTACAATAACATTGCTTTAACAAGAGAATAACTCCCTGTTTATGTGTAGTAACTGCTAATCTGGCCAGGCCAGATTACTGTGCATATTTTAGATACAGGACAATAGATCTTTTTAAAACGTCATTTAAAAAAAAATAAAAAAAGTTTTGTTGAACAAAAAGTACATGTGCAGGTACATTTAGCTTGTTTTGACACATTTAAAATTTGTGGCAAAGAATTAATTTTTTCTTTTTGGTGTGGTCAGAGAGAAATTGGGTAAATTTTTAATTTTGAGACCTAAAAAAAGTCATGTAGAATAAAAACTAATTGCATTGCAACACAACCCATTGGCTTATGCACATTGAGCAAGCTCATGCAAATGAGGAGGCATGTGGACAACACAACATCTAAATCAAGTAATTTTAGCATGTCAAAGTCAAATTCATGCATATAAAATAATTGTGGCTAGATAAAATGGCGAAGGGCTAGTAATATTAGAATTCTACTAGCCACCAAGGCTGGTGATCAAAAAAGTTAATGTCAAGTCCTGTATAAATCCTCCTGAGAACCCGTCCATTGACTTGTGTCCTCTTTAGTGCAATTGCGTTTTCATAAAAATTTTTTTATTTATTTATCATTATTATAATTTTTGAGCTACTCTGTTAATTTTTGTTGTACTGTGCAGAGGACTACCAGGGCTTTCTAGTGATATGTCATTTGATTGGCTGGCATGCTAGGAACCACTTCTTACACCGCATACAAAATGGCTGACATACAAAAAAGCACATTTTATGGGCAGGAAAGAAGTATGTAAAATTGAGCTTTTTAATAGTTTTTTTTTATTTATTACATATATATTTGATTATTAAAGTGTCAGGAGCAATACATTTAGCTTTCAAAGCTGTTAACTTGTTTGTGTTTCAAAATATCATCCTTTTTTTAAATGTCCACTATAGCGGACACCAGGACCATCTTAATGTAAATAATGATTGCATGTTGTAGGCGGCAGAACTGAAGCAGAGAGGATTCTTTATAAAATAGTTGAGGGAGACTCTGATTTAGAGTCTGACAATCAGACAATTAGAAAATGACAATCAGTTTTCAATCGCTTTTTTGTTAAATTTGTTTTGGATTAACATCTTTTTTGTTTTTGTTTGAGTTCGGCTCTCTTTCAGAATAAACTGTCTCTGGAATTTCAATACGAAAGGAAAAAATGGCTTTTGTTTTACACACACACACACACACACATGCATATATATATATATATATATATATATATATATATATATATATATATATATATATATATATATATATATAGTTGAAGTCAGAATTATTGGCCCTTTTTGATATTTTTTTCTTTTTTAAATATTTCCCAAATGATTTTTAACAGAGCAGGGAAATTTTCACAGTATGTCTGATAATATTTTTCTTCTGGAGAAAGTCTTATTTCTTTTATTTCGGTTAGAATAAAAACAGTTATTAATTAAAAAAAATAATAATTTGGGGGACAAAATTATTAGCCCCTTTAAGCTATTTTTTTTTCGATAGTCTACAGAACAAACCATCATTATATGACCATTATATATCAATAATAACTTGCCTAATTACCCTAACCTGCCTAGTTTACCTTATTAACCTAGTTAGCCTTTAAATGTCACTTTAAGCTGTAGAGAAGTGTTTTGAAAAATATCTAGTCAAATATTATTTACTGCCATCATGGAAAAGCTAAAACAAATCAGTTAATAGAAATAATTTTTTAAAACTTTTATGGTTAGAAATGTGCTGAAACAATCTGCCTCCATTAAATAGAAATTGGGGAAAAAAATAAACAGGGGCGCTAGTAATTCAGGGGGGCTAATAATTCTGACTTCAACTATATATATATGTACGTTGCCTTAAGACGTGCCTTAGTGTCCCACCAGTGACAATTACAGCTACACACTTGTGTTTTATATTTATTTATTTATTACGTATATATGATACATACATGAAAAACTTTACAAAACATTCTTTACATAGATATTTATTTTACATACATATTTTATATCTAAATATAAATAAAAAAAATTCCAAATACATGCATGCATACTTAATAAAAATACTTATATATTACATATATATATATATATATAGACTGTATATTTTAAATATGTTCTTTATTCTACAGGTATCACCCTTTGGGATAAAGAGCAGCTACAGCAGAGCATTCACACTCGCCCTCAAATCAATACAGATTTCAAAGTCTCCACTTCAGACTCTATTGAAGACAAATCTAGCATATTTAACATTGACTCCTGTCTGGAGTTTAGTCTTTTAGGTGGACTCCTTCATGTTAGTGGAGCAGCCAAGTATCTTAATGATACTAAGATGTCCTTCAAACAGCAAAGACTGACCTTGCATTATCATTCAACGTCTAAATTTGAAGAACTGACCATGAATCACTTGGCTTCTGGAAATATATCCCACCATGAGGTCTTTGAGAATGACACAGCAACACATGTAGTGACAGCAGTGCTGTATGGGGCTGATGCTTGCTTTGTGTTTGACAGAGAAGTTTCATCAGATGAAAATGAAAGCACCATAGCTGCAGAAGTACAAGTTGCTTTGAATAAACTAAAGGGCATTTCAGTTGGTGCTAACATTGACTTGAGCATTAATGACAGTCAGAAAAATGCATTCCAAAAATTCAGTTGCACATTTTATGGTGATTTTCAGCTCCAATCTAATCCAACCTCTTTTGAGGATGCTTTAAAGGTTTATGCCGATCTCCCAAAAATGTTGGGAGAGAACAAAGAACTGGTCGTTCCATTGAGAGTGTGGCTTTATCCCTTAGACAAACTACACTCAAGAGCTGCAAAACTTCAAAGATACATAAACATAACTCTAATCAAAAACTTTGAATCAGTAATTGAGAGTCTAAATTCAACTGAGATGAAATGTGGAGATCTCCTGAAAGACACACCTGCTTTGACCTTTGCTGCATTTAATATCAAAGTAAAAAACATGAAGCAAAACTGTCACAACTACAAGTTGAGTCTGATGAAACAGCTTGGGATTCTTTTGCCAAAGATTCGTGGGGACATGGAAAAGGATTCAGCTCTGATTGATCTTCTGTGTGAGCATGAAGAATCTCCATTCAGAAGAAGTGACCTGGAACAGTGGCTGAAAGAGAAAGAAAATGAATCAAACATCATTAAAACGTTGCTCAGACAGCTGAATGAATCTGGAGCAAAGGTAGAAGACAACCTAGATAAAAGTTTGATGGATCTGGAAGTTGAAAATTTGCTCTGTTACACTTTCACATCCTTTGAGAGGTTGGATGTGCTCATTTCGAAACAAAAGACCTACCTGAGTCCTTCATCAATGAAAAAAAATGGGAGCATCTCTGATTTCTCGCAAACTACATGGCTCACCCCTGAAATCAAAAATACAATGAGGAGCAACTTGCAGTTGTTTAAAAGCATGATCAATTTAAAAGTTCACAAACCAGTCAAGTTTATTGCTACCTCAAAGGAAATGGAAAATAATCCAGGTTCCTGCATTCTCCTGTATGAAAAGGGAAGTGATGAAGCCATTTGTTTTACACCTCCAACAAAGCCAGCCTGTCCTATTGCTGAAAAGGTCAGAGGTGACAAAGTGGTTTTAAAAGTACCTTCACCATGTCCAGATACAGTGGAGACTAAGCTGCAGTACAAAATGAAAACAGAGACAGAATGGAAATCTCAGCCTCTGATGCAAAGCCAAGATACAGTTACTTTGACTGATCTCAGTCCAGACACGGAGTATGAGATTAAATGTACATCAATTGGAAAACTGAGCTACAGTGTAGACAGCGATGTCATCAGTGTCATCAGAAAGGTAGGATTGTCACTCATACAGTGCATCCGGAAAGTATTCACAGCGCTTCACTTTTTCCACATTTTTTATGTTACAGCCTTATTCCAAAATTGATTAAATTCATATATTTCCTCAAAATTCTACACACAATAGCCCATAATGACGATGTGAAAAATATTTTTTGAAATTGTTGCAAGTGTATTAAAAATAAAAAACCTGAAAAATCACGTGTACATAAGTATTCACAGACTTTGCTCAATACTTTGTTGATGCACCTTTGGCAGTAATTACAGCCTCAAGTCATTTTGAATATGATGCCACAAGCTTGGCACACTTGTCTTTGGGAATTTTTGCCCATTCCTCTTTGCAGTACTCTCAAGCTCAATCAGGTTGGATGGGAAAGGATGGTGTACAGCCATTTTCAGATCTCTCCAGAGATGTTCAATAGGATTCAGGTCTGGGCTGGGCCACTCAAGGACAATCACCAAATTGTTGTGAGGCCACTCCATTGATATTTTGGCGGTGTACTTTGGGTTATTGTACTGCTGAAAGATGAACCGTCGCCCCAGTCTGAGGTCAATAGCACTCTAAAGCAGGTTTTCATTCAGGATGTCTCTGTACATTGCTGCATTCATCTGTCCCTCTATCCTGACTATTCTTCCAGTTCCTACTACTAAAAAACATTCCCACAGCATGATACTGCTACCACCATGCTTCACTGTAGGGATGGTGTTAGCTTGGTGATAAGCAGTGGCATTTTCTCCAAATGTAAGGCCTGGCATTCACTCCAAAGAGTTAAATTTTAGTCTCATCAGACCAGAGAATTTTGTTTATTATGGTCTTAGAGTCCGTTAGATACCTTTTTGCAAATTTCAGGCAGGGAATGGCTTTCATCTGACCACTCTACCATACAGGCCCGACTAATTAATTGCTTCACAGATGGTTGTCCTTCTGTAAGGTTATCTTCTCTTCACAGAAGAACGCTGCAGCTCAGACAGAGTGACCATCATGTTATTGATCACCTTCCCTATTAAGGCCCTTCTTCCCTGATCACTCAGCTAAGATGGCCGGCAGCTCTAGGAACAGTCCAAACATCTTCCACTTATGGATGTGGAGGCCACTGTGCTCATTAGAACTTTCAGAGCAGCAGAATTTTTTTTTGTAGCAAACAATCCTGTCTCTGAGGTCTACAGACAATTCCTTTGTCTTCATGGTTGGTTTGTGCTTTGACATGCACTGTCAACCCAGGAGCCTTATATAGACAGGTGTATGACTTTTCAAATCATGTCCAATTAACTGAATTTACCACAGGTAAACTCCAATTAAGCTGCTAAATCATCTCAAGAATGATCAGTGGAAACAGAATGTACCTGAGCTCAATTTAGAGCTTCATTGCTAAAGCTGTGAATACTTATGTACGTGTGTGTAACAAAGGTTCTTTGTGTGGGAAGAAGAAGACAGGGTCGGCGTTGAAATAAGTAACAATCTTTTTATTTTAAGGTGCAACAAATGACAGCTCCCACTGTGTGGCCGTCGCTCAGCTCTCTCTCCCGACTGTTCCTCCCGTTCTCCTTAAGACGGGTGTCTCTCCGGCCCAATCACTAGAATAAACAGGTGTTGCTTATTATTTCTGATTGGCCTGCTGATTAGCCGCCGGGCTCTGAGCATGCTCTCCCCCTTTATTGGGTGTTCGATCATGCTTACCTCTCTACAGTGTGATTTTTCAGGTTTTTTATTTTTATGAATACTTTCCGGATGGACTGTAAAATATCAACAGAAGATTAGTTAAAAAATAAATATGCAAAAAATGTCAAGTATACACAGAAGGTTTCTTTTAATAAACTTGATAACTTGTGTGAATATATTTTTTTTAAGGCAATAAAAGGAACACAGCTGTTACCGGTAAGTCACATCTTTTTGATGAAAAGGGTATTTAAGCATGGGTTAATTTATGCTCTTTTGATATTTCATACCTCATACCAAGACAACAACCCTTTTGTTCAAGTGCAAGTACAATAATGTAAATACAGTAATGATTATATAATCTGCAATTTACACCAGTTCACCCCACACTAATTCATGTTATTTATTTACCAAATACCCTTTCTTATGGCAGCATTAAGCAAAAATAAATTAATATAATTGTATCCCAAACCACTTGATCAATGTTTTAATTTTGTAGGTGGATGCTTTAGAACATTTGTATGAAATAAAAGTAGAAGATAAGCTCAAGGAGATCAAAGAAATCTTATACACCCAAGATCTGCCAACAGCATTTGGCACAATCAGCAATTATTTTAAGGAGACTTCTCTTGTACTTAACATTGGTGTGACAGGAGAATCTGGTTCTGGAAAGTCCACATTTGTCAATGCATTCAGGGGTTTAGGAGATGAAGACGAGGGCTCTGCTAAAACCAGTTCAGTGGTGACCACTGCAGAGCCGGAAGTTTATTTTCATCCAAAATATGAAAATGTGAAATTGTGGGATCTTCCTGGCATTGGAACACCAAATTTCAAAGCCGATAAGTATCTCGAGTTGGTTGAGTTTGAGCGCTATGATTTTTTCATCATCATCGCTTCAGATCGATTCAGAGAATGCCACACTCAGCTGGCCAAAGGGATCATGAGGATGGGGAAGAAGTTTTACTTTGTTCGCTCCAAAATTGATGCAAGCATTACAGCTGAGAAGAAGAAGAAGAACTTTGACCAGAAAAAGACACTGGATTCCATCCGAGAAGACTGCGAAAATGGTTAGTTGCTCAGTTCATATGACAAAATACTTTTGTTTTCAGAATGTGGCAAGTGACACAAGTACTGATGAGGATCACCTGTGTGTGCCACCTGTCTCTTGTCCAACAGGAGGAGCGAAAGTATAAAAGTAGGATTGATGACAGAGAAAAACAAGAGGACCATAGTAAAGCCACAGTCACACTTCCATTCATATGCATGCAAATGTGACAGACTGCAAATGCAAGCTCGTTCAAAAATTTTGCAGATCACTTGGTGAACTCTGACATGCAAAATCTCATCATGTGATTGCATGAGGCCAGTCAAAGATCAAAACATAAAATATGGACCAATCACTTTTTTAATGTCCAATCGTCTTGTTTAATCCCACTCCTTTTCGCAGTGTCGTACGACAGAATTTTGCATGCTCAAACTCTAGTGTGACCGTGGCATATTACGGTTCAAACTCGCTCCTACTTTATACTGTCCAGTGCTTAACTTGTGTGTTGCGAGGTTCCGGAACAGATCAGAGTAACGGATCCGGCATGTGACCCTTGGATGTAGAGGTATCACGCACGAAAGTCAAGAGCGGGGAGGGGGAGTGGCTTTGGCATGGGATGGCAGAGGGGTGTCATGGATAAAAGTAAAGAGCAGCGGGGTTGTTGCAGTTGAAAGTAAAGAGAGTTGGGGAATTGTGGAAGAAAATGAAAGTAAACAGCGAATGGGGGAGGAGGGCATTTGAGGTGGGGGGATCTGTCAAATCAGGTGAATAACATGAATATATTTTACAAGGCAAAATTAATAATAGCAATATTCATAATTGTATTTTCGTGTGTGGATTATCCGGCTGGACAAAACGTGTAAGTGTAATGAACTGTGTTTGAACACAGAGCTTATTATTTGCAATCTTCGAAAAGCCTATGGGAAAATCCTATAGGGATAGGATAGTAGTTTCTCCACTTTATAATAAGAATAGTAATAATAATATGCATGCTGATAATTATAAAATATATCTAAATTTATGCCTTAGTTACTGATGCCCTGTCATGTCTCTTTTTATAGGTCTGAGAAAGATTGGGATAGAATATCCTGTTGTGTTCCTGATTTCTGGATGGGACCTTGGAAAGTATGATTTAAATCTGCTGCAGGAGATGATGGAGAAAGAGATTCTCAAGTGTAAGAGAATTCTGCTCAAGTCAGCTTTGCTAAATGTCAAACAGGAGGTTATTGAGCAAAGGAAGGATACTCTTAAGAGAAACATTGAAAGAGTAACAGAGCAGTCTGTCGCTATCACTGATGTTCACCTCCCGGGTCTTTCAATTTCTGTGAATGTAGACATCATAGCAGAAGAGTTGACAAAGTACTACAGTGAGTTTGGTCTGGATGATCAGAGTCTACAGAAACTCTGTGAACGATCTGGGAAAACCATAGAGGAACTGAAGAGTCTGATGAAGTCTCCCCTGTGTTATGGAATAAACACATCTTTAATAATAAACTTGCTGGAGGCTGAAGTTCCTAAAATTGAAAATGAGTATTTTTTGAGCTTCATGCCATTTATTGGCACTGAAATAAAAAAAATAAAGTCCAGTGTGGCAGTCTCATCAATGCTGAAGACAGCTCTGAATGTCATAGCAGAAGACATCAGAAATGTGATAATAGCATTACTGGAGACTGAAGTGTAAATGTTTAAGATGGAGCCCAGACCTAAATTCTTTTGAACATCTATGGAGAGATCTGAAAATGGCATGCTGGTAAATCCCAATGAGGCATGGCACTGCCAATTTTTTTTTTTTTTTTTTTTTTTTTTTACTACTGGGAAAGCAACATTTAAAGAATTGTGTACTGGGTTTCTTTTTGAGACCCAGTATCAATTCCGCTGTGGGTACAGGGTAAAATAGCTTGTTCCAGAGTTTCTCCTAAATCTTTGATATGTGCATCACTTCCAATTTCACAAAGGTTACATGACTTTTTTTAATCCAATAGTTGTACATACACTAAAAATGTGGCCACAGTTTAGAAAGCATTTTGGCTTTCAGGCTCTCTCTATTGCAGGTCCTATTGCCCCTAACTGTTTATTTGCCCCATCATGTATGGACTCATTTCAGGTGTGGGAGGAGAAGGGGATTAAATGCCTGAAAGATTTATTCATTAATAATATTTTCTGCTTCTTTGAAGAGCGTGCCCATATTTTTTCTCTGTCCAAAATCAATTTTTTCAGATTTCTGCAAATATGAAGCTTTGTTGAGTCAAAATTTACATCCTTTCCTGAATTTCCTGCTGCCTCAGTAATTGATGTAGATTTGTAGACTAATTTCTCTTATATACTCTTTAATTTGTACAATAGATCTTCAAAGTCTTGAACATTAAAACCTCTTGGCAGCTTGACTTGAGCAGAGACTTCACCGATTCAGAATGGAATGGTATTTTAAATAAAGTACACTCATAATCACACTGTACTAGACATGCCCTTATTCAATTTAAAATACTTCACAGGTTACATTTTACCAATTTAAAGTTGTCTAGGATCTATCCTACTATTAGTCCAGCTTGCAGTAGATGGTCAAATTCACATGCCACAGCTGGCCACATGTTTTGATTCTGCCCAAATCTAGGGAGGTTTTGGAAAAATATTTTTCAATCATTTAGTTGTATGTATGGTTTTCCTATAGAACCTGAACCCCTGTTGGCATTTTTTGGAACCAGTCCTGAAAATATTGTGCTTATAGAAGAAGTATGTAGAGTAATAGCTTTTACCATGCTATTGGCAAGGAGTTTTATTCTTCTGTATTGGAAAAAAAAAAAACTGATGCCCTAACACATAGTAGATGGATTAAAGACGTGATATATTTTATTCAGATTGAAAAAATCTAATTTATAAAAAAAAAATATATATATATATATATATATATATTTTTTTTTTTTTTTAAAACATGGATTCTCTTTCTTACATACTTTGACAATTTTGTACAATACAATTTTTAGAGCAGGAGGATATTTAATCCCATATAATGACCGCCTCATTATTTTTTAAAATCATTTCTCTTTCATCTCACTGTAACCTGCTATGTTTATCTTCTGTTAAAGCCACAAAAGGGAAAGTTGTGTTGGGGATGTTTTTTGTATATTTTGTTTTGTTGTTGTTGACTGTTTTTTCTGTTTTGTGCAAATGTATAAAAAATCCTTATAAATAAATTATTAAAAAAAACTACACCTATGTAAACAGTGGTTGAATGAGATAAAACTTCTTTGCAAATCTGTAAAATAAGTGAATGATAAAAGGCCCTTAAGCTTATCTATTTTCTGCATTTTTATCATTTAATTTTTAAAGCCTCTTTTTTATTTTTATTTCATTTATTTTATTGCAATTTATAAAACAAAAAAAAAAACAGTTTTTTTTTGTTCTTAAGATGCACATTATGTTTGCCTATTTTATTACTCAACCTTGAGATGACATATTGTAAGTATGTACTATTTTGTTTGTATGTTCAACTTAAAACAGATTTTTTAAAAAGTCCTCGGTTTGAGTCATTCATTCATGACATGAAAGACAGAAACCAATCATATGTATTTTGTGCCAGAAAAAGATTTGATCTGTTTATTTCGAGTCCTCGGTTTGAGTCATTCGTTCATCACGTGAAAGACAGAAGCCAATCCTATGCATTTAGAGCCGGTAGAGGATTTGATTCGTTCATCTCCTAAATCCTTAGTTTGAGTCATTTTTTCATCACATAAAAGACAGAAGCCAATCATATGTATTTAGAGCCGGAAAAGGATTTGATCCATATATCTCTCGAGTCCTCGGTTTGAGTCATTCGTTCTTCATAATAAAGACATAAGCCAATAGGTGTGTTTGACTTCATGCAGTGCTGCGCAGATTAATCGAAATCTGTCTTAAAGCAGTGCATGCTGTTTAGAAATTTTGTACGGATTGACACTGCACAGACATTTTAAATTGATTTAGATTATTATACTTTTTTTTTCCTGTCAAGCCATTTATCCACAAGTTTGAAAAGTGACATTGATGTACCTGCTCTTTCTGGGAAATGTTTACTAAAAGTGTTCAATCTTTTTGGATTAAAGGGCTTTTGAAAATGCTTTCTTTATCCAAAACAATCTTAATCATTGTTTAAGACTTAATCAAAACACCTTGTTTAGGGTTTTACACTAAAATATATTGGAAAGCTTTATATCCATAAATGTACATAAATGCAACCCCCGCTTTAGCATATTCAAACAAGTAGAAGGCCTATTCATTTTTGTTTATATTACTCTCTTATTTTCCCTTATTTCTGCTGTCCAGTTTCACTGCTTTGCCTGCGCTTGGCTAATCTCGTTGATCACCGGCTGAAACCGCGCTTCATTTGTAGTCTTTTAATAAACATGATGTGTACAAGATAGAGACTGTATGAAAAGTTAATTGTTTGTTTTGAAATTTGTGAAACTAAATTTGTCCAATAATAAACCCGAAACACACGTGGTTGTTTTCATGCGGTGAACTCGGCCAATCATGAACTATCGGTGTCGTCCTCGCAGGTTCTGCAGTCGCTCTTCAGAAGCTGCACTGGCTGAATCCGTCATCTGTCTTGGTACTTTGATGCCACATGTGACAGTCACATGGCATTGATACAGTATCAACTCAAGACTAAATTTTTAACCAGCATGCACCACTTTAAGACAATCTATGCAGTGTTGCATGAAGTCGAACTCACCTAAAAGAAAGAACAAACGACTTGAATTAAGTGATTTGGGTCACATTTTACAATAAGGTTTTTTAGTTAATGTTAATTAATGCATTTACTAACATAAACTAACAATAAACAATACCTTTACTACTGTATTTGTTCATGCTAGTTAACGTTACTTAATGAAAATACAGTAGTTCATTGTTAGTTCATGTTCACTCATGGTGCATTAACTAATGTTAACAAGCATGGACTTGGATGTTAATTATGCATTAGTAAATGTTTAAATATGATTAATAAATGCTGTGCATGTGTTTTTCATGATTAATTCATATTAGTAAATGCATTAACTAATGAACCTTATTGTAAAGTGTTACAGTGATTTGTTTATTCGTGCATGCACCAGGGTTCCCGCGGGTACTTAAAAAGTCTTAAATTAAAATCCGGGAAATGAAGGTGTTAAATTGTCTTAAATTTACCGTAAAGTTGCTGTAGGTATTAAATTTTCAGCGGGTGTGCTTAATGACTATAGGGAAGCACAGTGGTCCACCGTAAAACATCTAATAGCTGATCAATGTATTATGTGTGAAACAGGAGAGAATTGACAGTCTCCGTGATTTATTAACTTATTAAGGTAGGTCGGCTACAGACACTTATGTCCGTCTGCACCTGCATGCTGTCATTACGCGGTTATTGAGGTATTCTGTATTTTTATTTAAAAAGAGTTTTTTGTTAGGGACCATGGGGCTTAAAGCCGTCGAGTCGCACATGAAAGGAGGAAAGCACCAGTGGCACATTGCCGCAGCTAGTCATGGCGGGTCCAGGTTAATCCCTGCATTGTTTGCAGCTAGACCTAACAATGTTGCTAGTTCGCGGTAAATGAACAGTCGTGTGATGCATTTCGATTAGTGCGAGAAAGTAATCCAATTGTTTGTTACAATATTAAAATCCATTTCTGCAAAGGTGAAGCAAATGATGACAGAGCTGCCAGATCAATAAAAACAGTCATTCAAGCCGTTAAGGCATTTCAGCAGTCGCTCATACACTGCGTATTACGTTACAGCACTAAATCTGATTGTACAGCTAGCTGACAGGCAAGATGAAATGTTGGAATGTTCTTGACTGTTGAAAAGATGAACAAACAATCCTAACAAACAACATGCTAAATTAGCCAGATCAGTAGTGCATCCTGGCCAGTAGCAGCAGCAGTGAAAGGGTGTTCAGTGCTGCTTGGTGAGTGCAGAACTGTGCTAAAGCCGGAAAAGGATTTGATCTGTTCATCTCGGGTTTGAGTCATTCATTCATCACTTGAAAGACAGAAGCCAATGCATTTAGAGCCGGAAAAATATTTGATCCATTAATTTCTCAAGTCCTTGGTTTTGAATAATATCTCTTTACATGCTGTCACACCAATCGTGTTTCCGCTCAGACTTTAAGCATTGGTTAAAATTATATGTTACCAGGGCTTTACATTAACACCCACCAACCCCCCAAATACAGGTAGATTTCAGCGGTGGCGGGTTAGACAGACACTCTAACTAACCACTCTGGCAGGTTGAATTTTTTTTTAAAATTGTAGTCTTCTTAAAAGTAAAGTGACATAAAAACGAGTTGCAATGTGAGACTACAAAACTACAATTCCCATGAGCAGTGTTCACGCATGCGCAATACTTAACGTCACACAAAGTTAACTGAACGAGTAGTTAACGTTAGTTATGTGGCGCCGCATAAAGGGAGTAACTAAACCAGGAGAAACACAAAAAGAAAACTTGGTAATGATCAACAAGTTGAAACAAAAACAAAAATACAATTTAACGACAAATGGAAATTGGGTCGGGAATAGCTAGTGCATGACCCTGACAGGGAAATGATGTACTGCTCGGGCTGTAGGCTGTATGGCGGTGAGAAGGTGAAGGTGGCTTCCTTTGTGATTGGCACAAATAATTTCAAACTTGAAACTATCAAGAACCATGAAGTGTCCGTCGGGCATACTCTTAGTATCCTAATTGGGCAAAGACGGCTTCTCTTAAAAGTAGTGTGGCAGTGAAATCCCTCCTCGTCATGAAGTCTGCCGAACTCGAGAAGATGAGGATACTGTTTTGGAACGCACACGCTGTCTACGTATGGATGTGCGAGTAAGTATTTTATTTTTTAAAGGGTGTAAAAGCTAGTTTAATCTAACAAAGCTTGGTTAGTCTAATATTAGTCAATTTGTATTTGCTTTAGGATGGATGAGAAAAAGAGCCTGAAAGTTGGAAGTACTTACAGAAACTCTATTAGAGCTAAGGAGTTTGTTTATTCAATTTAATTCAATTCAGCTTTATTTGTATAGCGCTTTTACAATGTAGATCGTGTCAAAGCAGCTTCACATAAATAGTCATAGTAACTGGAACAGTGTAGTTCAGTTTTTAGTGTTTAAGTTCAGTTCAGTTTAGCTCAGTTCAGTGTGATTTAAAATCCTTACTGAGAGTTCAAACACTGAAGAGCAAATTCATCGATGCATACCTCTACCAATCCTGAACCATGCGAGCCAGTGGCTACAGCGGAGAGGGAGAAAAAACTTCACCTGATAGGAGTGAAGAAAAAAAAACCTTGAGAGAACCAGACTCAGTTGGGCACGACCATTTTAATTTCTCCGCTGGCCAAAAGTCTTGTACAGAGCTTCAGTCACCGCGGTGGAGGCTGGAAGATGGCTTCAGCAAAGACTCGTCTGTCCCTGGAGCGTCGCTGGAATCAGACTCATGTTCTCCACTCCCCATGACCATCCGCGCAGCAGCAGCTCAGGATACGGCCTGGTCCCGGATATGAAAACCTTGGGATCATCTTGTCGCTGGTCTTGGATCCAATCAGTGACTCTGCATAATCTGAGGACCTTGGGATGAATTTCCCCAGGTGAAAATAGAGAATAAAGAGAATAATTAGCGTAGCTGCTGTTCATAGTGTATATAAGCAAGATGCAGAAGCCTGTGGGGAACCCGCTAGGTGATGCATTGAGTGTATGCTTTACTAAACAGATAGGTCTTTCATCTAGTTTTGAACTGGGAGAGTGTGTCTGAGCCTCGGACGTTATCAGGAAGGCTATTCCAGGGTGAAGGAGCCATGAAAGAGAAGGCTCGACCTCCTTTACTCGATTTTGCTATTCTAGGTACTACCAGAAGCCCTAAGTTTTGAGATCTTAAAGAGCGAGTTGGATTGTAGCGAAATAGAAGGTTGGTTAGATAAACAGGAGCTAGATTATTTAAAGCTTTATAGGTGAGAAGTAATATTTAAAATTCAATACGAAACTTAACAGGCAGCAAGTGTAAGGAGGATAAAATTGGGGTGTTATGATTATATTTTCTAGACCTGGTAATAACTCTGGCAGCTGCATTTTGTACTAATTGAAGTTTGTTAATAGAGGCGCTGAGCAGCCAGCAAATAGAGCATTGCAGAAATTCAGCCTCGAAGTCATAAAAGCATGGACTAGTTTTTCTGCATCTGAGATGGATAGCATATTTCGTAATTTAGCGATATTTCTCAGATGAAAGAAGGCAGTTTTTGTGACATGGGATATATGGTTTTCAAAAGTTAGATTGCTGTCTAATATGACACCCAGATCTTTTATAGTAGAGCTAAAGCTAACTTTGTATCCCTCTAATTGTAGATTGAGTTGCGAGATCTGCTGTGTACAAGATTTAGGCCCAATAAGTAATAATTCTGTTTTGTCGGAGTTTAAGAGAAGAAAATTGTTGGTCATCCAGTCTTTAATGTCTTTGATACACTCAGTTAGTTGGGACGTCTCGTCAGGTTTAGTTGAAATATATAATTGAGTATCATCTGCATAGCAGTGAAAGCTGATCCCATGTCTTCTAATAATGTCTCCCAGAGTTAGCATGTAAATTGTAAACAGCAAAGGGCCTAAAACTGATCCTTGAGGCACCCCATACTTTACTGGGCTGACTTGTGAAGGCTGTCCATTAGTATACACAAACTGGTAACGGTCAGTTAAGTATGACTTAAACCATTGTAGAGCCTGTCCCTGGACACCTGTAGACTTTAAGCGATTTATGAGGATATTGTGGTCAATGGTGTCAAATGCCACACTAAGATCGAGTAAAACTAATAGCGAGACGCACCCTTGGTCAGCAGCTAAGAGTAAATCATTGGTTATTTTCACTAATGCGGTTTCTGTACTGTGATGAGCCCTGAAACCTGACTGAAACACTTCAAAAATATTGTTCGTCTGCAGAAAGGAGCATAATTGAGTAGAAACAACTTTTTCTAGTATTTTAGACATAAATGGAAGATTTGAAATAGGCCTATAGTTAGCTAAGTTGTTGGGGTCTAGTTGCGGTTTCTTAATAATAGGTTTAATAACAGCTAGCTTGTAAGAGTTTGGAACATGGCCTATAGATAAAGAAGAGTTGATAATGTTAAGAAGAGGTTCTCCTATAGCAGGTAGCAGCTCTTTCAGTAATTTTGTTGGAATTGAGTCCAGCATACACGTAGCTGGTTTAGAGCTATTTATAATTTTATCTAGCTCTTCCTGTTCTATGATTTTGAAGCAGTGTAGGTTATTATTATGATTCAATGAAATATTTACAGGATTTGGAGTATAAGCGGTGCAGAAAGTTTGGCATCACCTATTTTTTTTTTTGTCTAAAGCCTTCTATTTTATCACTGAAAAAATTCATGAAGTCATCACTACTAATTTGCGGTGGAACAGTTTGTTCCAAGGATGACCGATTATTTGCTAATTTAGAGATGGTGGCGCCCAGGATAGTTGGAATCTGTGTAGAAATATTTCTTATACGGGCACCAGGAAAGCAGAAAGTACGTACTTTATTACCTTTTGAGGAGGCGGCACGGACATGACGAACGATCGAGACACCGATGATGGCCACATCGGGACCCGTCTCGCGGAGAGGGGAGAAGCGGTTCCCCGTGGAGATCTCGAACACGGTAGGAGGAGATGTTCTGCCCCGGGATCTGGCAAGCACCTTACGCAGCTGTACCCAGGCGCCGTGGTAGCCGGGTGTCGGCGTGAACGGCGCCTGGCCGAGCCGCACCCCGGGTGCGCTGGGCCTAGACAGAGAAGGACGCGGGGTTGAGGTAGAGGGAGTGATGTGGTTGTAATTTCCACTTACCTTAGATGATGAGGCTGCCTTAGCGTTAGGCACAACAAGCAACGCCCGTTGTTCCTGCAGCCGCGTCCGCCTCACCGTAAGCGCACGGATCTGGGACTCCACTTCTTACAGCTCCAGCTCCAACACCTCCATCGATGCTTCTCCTGCACACAAAGACAGAGACACAAGCAACATTTTATAGTGTAAAGAGCAAGGCCAGTAAGTCAAAAGTGTATGGTAAAAGAGGTCGGTAGCTTTAGCTGACCAGCGGTGCTAGCATTCTAAAGCTACAAACAACAGGCGGATGCTCGAGGGACAGACCGTTTAAAGCAGTTTTGTTTGTATAAATGTGTTAAGGGTTTATTCACCCTAAGTAGGAGAGACAAATACTTAGCGAATGAGGAAGAATTTTATGATTAAGATCTAAATTGCGAGTAAATAGCGAGTCCAAACTTCAAGCACATGCAGTAGGCGACCGAACGGAGACAGTGACGTCACTTGAGCATGCGCACCTATTACATTGCCTAGGCCGAAAGAGAAAAACTGAGAGAAGCTCTAACCACCACAAAATTCTTGTCAGTAATGTCCAACGGTTCAACAGACAGTGGTGTTTTGGAAGAGGAGCTAGTGTACAGTACGTCAGGTGGGCAGTAGCAGGGAAAATGGAACTGCGTTTTGTAGGTATCCAATCGGTGGACAAACCAGATAGCAGCCACATTGCTGAGGCCATACATTTAATAATGGAGACTGTGTCTGGGACAGAAGATGAGAAAGGGCAATGGCTACAAAAAGTGATAGCTTTTGGGATGGACGGAGCTGTCGTCATGACAGGGGTTAAGAAAGGTGCTGTCAGCCAGATACGCAGAGACCGAGATTACATTTTGGGTATACACTGCATGTCTCATCGGTTGAAACTGGCATATAGTAATGCCATGTCCTAAAACAGTCTTGCAAGGAAAGTGGATGAAATGCTTAACAGCCTGGATGCTTTCTATCACAAGAGCACTCTTAACAGGGCACAGTTGAGGAAAAGCTATGATGAGATTGGTATGAATCATCTGATGCCAACAAGAATAGGAGGAGCACAGTGGGTTTCACATTTTCTTTGAGCCATTCATAACATTTTGAGAGGATACAAGGGACTTGTGCTCCACCTAGAGCAAGTATAGTAGGCTAATACAGGTAGGCAGTTATGATAGAATTATTTCCTAAATGTAAGAATTTGTCAGATGAGAGGTTGAAAACACGAATCCATTAGTTTAATTAAATCATTTGTTTAAAAATGTTTATTTAAAATTTTTGTTTTATATTTATATTATATATTTTTTAATTACTTTATTTTAAGCATTTATATATATATATATATATATATATATATATATATATATATATATATATATATATGTAGTAGACATGAAATGGTTAACGTGTCACGTGATTGTGGTGGAGGGTCACCGGGTTACGTAGTGCGCTTATAGGTGGCACCTGTTCATTCACAACTTAGGAAGGAGAGAGAGAGAGGGGGTGAACGGGGACGCGGTACTCTTTGTTGACCAAACAAACACAAACAGGCTCAAACGAAATCAAGCTTAAGCCCAAATCAAAGTCTACACTGTCAAAAGATCAAGGTATGTTTTATATTGGAAAATAAACGAGTGATGACATTTGAACGACTTCTTGCCTTGTGTACATTTGATGTTTGCGTCACAAAACATGTCTCTGGTTTAGCCTCTCAGCTGTTACTTCACGTAGCCGCTACATTATGTCAACAAAGAATATTTGCTGGCGACGCATCATCTGACGCATGATTGAACTTCGCGCTAAAGAGTGTAAGATTCTGCACGATTGGAGAGAGAATCCTACAGCTGAAGGAATTGCAACGCAAACTGAAACCTATTCTGTGGCACAAACATCGCTAAGAAGGTAAGCCTGTTTGGCTTTCGCTCGCACAGCTGTGCAGTTTGGTTGGACGCAGTTGTTTACGTTTGTTTATCCATCGGGGATATTCGCGGTGTTTGTTGTTTGTTTCCGGTTGTTTTGTCCAGAGCTCTGGTGTTGGCAGTTTGTTGTTGGCTGTTTGTTCGTTGGTGTAATGCCGCGATGTTTGTGAAGTTCGTGCGTCGTTGTGATGTTATTGGAGGATTTTATTGAATGAAGTATCGTTGGCTTGCTGGAAAAAAAAACATGAATGAAGCGGGTGTTGATGACGTCACTGGTTTGGAAGTGGATGGCAGTAAAAGGCACACTAAATTAACTGCAAAGGCTTTGTCAAATAAAATTGAGGGTCTTCAAAAAGAAAGGAAGAAGAAAGTGAATCACATTAAAGGGCTCATACCAGAGATTAAATCTTTGATGCACAATAGGGAAAATGCCTCCAAAGTGCAACACATGTTTAAGAATCTTCTTCAACTTTGTGAAAATGCCAGTGAACATCATAATGCTGTACTTTCGCTACTTCCAGAAGATGAACAGGAAAAACAAAATGAATGGTTTTTGAGTATCATGAAATATTGTGAAACATTTAAGGATGCTGTTCAATGCTGGTTAAGTGGATCAGAGGAGATTGAAGACAACTCAGATGAAGTTGATGCTGGAGTAATGCAAGAAGATTGCTCTAATTCACAGGTCCCAGTCTATGTTACATCTATTACCACATCAGATGAAATACAAGATGATGTAAAACCCACTGACAGCGTGTCTAATATTGACAGTAAAACTTCCAGAAATCAAAATTCAATTGCTGATAATGGTCCTTTGGTATCATCTACTTCTTCAGTTCGTCTCAAAGCAGAGTCTGAGTTGGCTGCATTAAAGGCACGTCAAAAAATGTTAAAAGATAAACATGAGCTGGAGGATCAACAGGAGCAACTACGAAAAAAGAAGGAACAATTAATATTGCAAGAAGAAATTGAAGTGCAAATGGCTAAATTAAATGTCTTGAAATCTCAAAGTGTGTCAAGTTCAAAGTCTGATCGTTCAAGAGGGAAACATTCCAGTTTGGAGCAAAAACAAAGGAAAACGCTAGGTCTTAATGCCAGTGCTAAAGCATTTGTACCCCAAAGGTGTGTAAGTGAATTATTTCAAGATCGAGAGAACACTGGAGCAAAGCCTAAAAAGAAAACTGTACAACATCAAACTTTGCAGTCTTATCAAGTGGAACATCAATCATCTAGACACCAAACTGAAGAGCATAGAGGGCAAAGAAATGTTATGAATTCACATGTTCAAAACTCTGACGAACAAGGTAACATAATGGGCATCATGAGAAAGCAAAATGAAATAACATCATTACTGTTGAAACAACAATGTTTATCATCCTTACCCAAAAGAGATCTGGAAGTGTTTGATGGCGATCCTCTACAGTATCATGCATTCATAAGAGCCTTTGAAAACAGTGTTGAAAGCAAGACTGATAACAACAGTGATCGCTTGTATTTTCTTGAACAATATACTATGGGTCTTCCAAGAGAGTTGGTACAGAGTTGTCAATATATTGATCCGAACAGGGGATATGTTAGAGCTAAAGTCTTGTTACAGGAGCATTTTGGCAATGAGCAGAAGGTGGCATCTGCTTATATGAATAAAGCTCTATCATGGCCTCAAATTAAAACTGAGGATGTTGATGCACTGCAAGAATACACTCTATTTCTTAGAGGTTGTAGTAATGTTATGAATGAGGTGCAATACATGTGTGATCTGGACATGCCTTCTAACATGATGATAATTATCAAAAAATTGCCATACAGACTCAGAGACAAATGGAGAACTGTTGTTTGTGAACTGCAAGAAAGACGTAATTGCAGAGCTTCATTCACTGATGTTGTGAAATTTCTGGAACATCAAGTCAAAATTATAACTGACCCAGTGTTTGGAAATATACAGGATGTACCCTCAAATGAAATGAGAAAAAATGTGAAAAGATCTAAATTGTTTTCTCGTCCTGGTATAAGAGGAACCAGCTTTGCTACCACTGTAGATGCTGTAAAGAAAGAAAGTGATTCCTGTTGTATAGAGAAAAAAGATGTGACGTTGGATAAGAAAAGATGTCTCTGCTGTAATGGTGCACACACATTGGAAGTGTGTCCTCAATTTGGTAAACAATCTCACAAAGAGAAGATTGGCTTCTTAAAAGAAAGTGAGGTTTGTTTTGGCTGTTTGGGCATTGGGCACATTAGTAAGACATGTAGGAAACGTCTTCATTGTAATGTTTGTGGTCTTCGACATCCTACTGTACTGCACATCTTTTCTAAAGAAAAAGACACACAGGATATAACAGACAAGAAGTCAAAAACAGCAGTAGATGGTGTATTAGTATCTAGTGGTCTTACTGGGGCTGGCGATCAGGACTGTAAACTCCCAATAGTTCCTGTACAGATAAAGTCTAAAAAAGGAAGCAAAGTTGTTACTGCTTATGCTTTTTTGGATCAAGGGAGTACAGCTGTGTTTTGCACAGAGAGTTTAATGAGGAAGCTCAACCTCACAGGAACTAAAGTTCGGATACTTTTAAGAACTATGGGGCAAGAAAAGGTGGTATCTACTCATGTTCTGTCAGGAATGGAGGTAGCTGGCTTGAATGGAGATGAATTCTGTGACTTGCATCAGGTTTACACACAGGAAAGTATGCCTGTTCACAAAGGAAATATTCCCAGACAAAGAGATATTCAAAGGTGGCCTTATTTGAAGAATGTCAATTTGCCTGAGATTGATGCAGGAATTGAGCTGTTGATTGGTACAAATGTTCCTAAAGCATTGGAACCACTGGATGTAATCCGCAGTGTAGATAATGGGCCGTATGCTATCAGGACAATGTTGGGCTGGACAGTGAATGGACCGCTCGGTGGAAATGGTGAGCATATGTCAGTTGATGCACAGCCAAATGTCACGGTCAACCGAATTTCAGTGGTGAAGTTGGAAGATATGTGGCAGCAGCAGTTTAAAATGGACTTTCCAGAATGCAAAAATGAGGAGCAAATTGGCTATTCAAAGGAGGATCAAAAATTTATGGATATGGTATCAAATTCGGCCAAGCTTGTTGATGGGCATTATGAAATTGGCTTGCCTTTGAGAGAAAATATCAATATGCCAAACAATCGGAAAGTTGTAGAGCAACGTGCCTCACATCTAAAGAAGAGATTTCAAAAGTGTTCTACATTTTTTGCTGACTATAAGGCTGTCATGAGTGATATGGTCTTCAAAGGCTATGCAGAAAAAGTGCCTGTAGAGGAGATGACTCGTGGAGATGGTAAAATTTGGTATCTTCCACATCATGGTGTTTACCACCCCACCAAGAATAAAATCCGTGTGGTGTTCGATTGTGGAGCAGGGTTTCAACAAGCATCACTTAATGCTCAGCTTTTGCAAGGACCAGACCTCACTAGTTCGCTTGTTGGAGTAGTAACAAGATTTCGAAAGGAGCCAATAGTAATTACAGCAGATGTTGAATCAATGTTTCATCAAGTAAAAGTGCCTGCTGATGATGTTGATTTATTAAGGTTTCTTTGGTGGCCAGATGGGGATTTGGGACGAGATCCAGTTGACTTTAGGATGCTGGTACACCTCTTTGGAGCTACATCATCTCCTAGTTGCGCAAACTTTGCGCTTAGAAAATGTGCAGAAGATCATAAGGAACAATTCAGCAAGGAAACAGTAGAAGCTGTTCTACATTCCTTTTATGTTGACGACTGTCTTGTTTCAGTCGCTTCAGTTGAACAGGCAAAAACCTTGTACCAGGAGCTTGTATCCATATGCGCTAAGGGTGGATTTAAGCTCACAAAATGGATAAGCAACAGTCTTCAAGTGTTAGATGCTATTCCAGAAGCTGAGAGATCAAAGTCAATGAAAAACTTGAGAATGGATTGGGATTCTCCTTCAGTAGAGAAAGTGTTGGGAGTGCAGTGGTGCATCCAGTCAGATGTATTCAAGTTCAAGGTAGCTTTGAAAGAAAGTCCTTTAACCAGAAGAGGTGTATTATCTACCATTAGTTCCATCTACGATCCTTTGGGAATTGTTAGCCCTGTGGTATTGTCAGCTAAGAAAATCTTACAGGAACTCTGTAGAATTAATCTGGGATGGGACGATGCTTTGCCTGATGTATTTGCTCAAAGGTGGACCAGCTGGCTTCAAGAGCTTCATTATTTGGAGTGCTTTGAAGTTGCTAGATGTTTGAAACCTCCAGATTTTGGAGATATTGTTAAGGCACAGTTACATCATTTTTCGGATGCGAGTGAAGAAGGATATGGAACTGTATCATACTTGTTGCTGCATAATGAACATTTTCAATCTCATTGCACTTTTATAATGGGGAAATCTAGAGTAGCCCCAATGAAGTGTGTTACAATTCCTCGCATGGAGCTCATTGCTGCTACCATGGCTAGCCGAATGGATGTGTTATGGAAGAAAGAACTGCATTTGCAGCTCCAAGATTCTGTCTTTTGGACAGACAGTGCTTCTGTTCTTAAGTATATTAAGAATGAGACTACTCGATTCAGAGTATTTGTAGCCAACCGGGTGACTGAGATTCTTAAGGTTTCACATGCTTCACAGTGGAGGTACATAGATTCAGCAAGAAATCCGGCAGATGTTGCTTCCAGAGGATCAGCTGTTGATGTGTTCCTTAAGAACAAAACATGGACAGCAGGTCCTGACTTTCTTCTTCTTCCTGAAAGTGAGTGGCCTGTTAACCTCAATGAACTTGAAAGGCTCAAAGATGACGATTCTGAAATCAAAAAAGGCGTTGAGATTAATTCTATACAGCTCAGAGGAGAGGATGATGCTGTCACACAATTAATCAATCACTTTTCTTCTTGGTTCCGCTTGAAGAAAGCAGTAGCTTGGATTTTGAGATTTAAGAATCTACTTTTGTCCCTTAGTCGTAAGAGGAAACAATTGAGAACTGCTTTTGATGATTCAAATTTGAATGAACAACATAGTACCTCTTTGGAAAAAGAAATGGAGAACTTCAAAAGCCAACTTGTACAACCGTACCTGTCTCTAGAAGAGCTTGAGATGGCTGAAGTGGAGATTATCAGACATTCTCAAGAGAAGGCGTTTTCTGATGAAATTGCTAGTCTGAAAGTCGGTGAAAGTATAAAGAAGAGTAGCTATCTTTATCGACTTTGTCCCATTTTTGACAATGTTCTGCGGGTTGGAGGACGCTTAAGTAGGGCATCAATGCCTGAAGATTCTAAACATCCAATCATCCTGCCAAAAAATTCTCACATTGCAGAAATTCTGTTGCAACATATCCACAAAGAAGTAGGTCATGGTGGCCGCAATTATATGCTGTCGAAATTGCGGCAGAAATATTGGATTACTGGTGTGAGTACTGCAATAAGAAGAGTATTGTCAAAGTGTGTTACTTGTAGAAGATTGAATGCACTTCCAGGATGTCAACAGATGGGAGATTTACCATCGGAGAGAGTCACTCCCAATGAACCACCATTTACACGTGTAGGGGTAGATTACTTTGGACCCTTTAATGTAAAAAGCAGAAGAAGTGTAGTGAAAAGATATGGAGTTATTTTCACTTGTTTGGCCATTCGAGCAGTACATATCGAAGTAGCACCTTCCTTGGATACTGATTCCTTTATAAATGCACTTCGCCGTTTCATTGCACGACGTGGTCAAGTGCAGGAAATTCGATCAGATAATGGAAGGAACTTTGTTGGAGCCGAACAAGAACTACGAGTTGCCATAAAGGAATGGAATCAGTGTAAGATCAACAATGTTCTTCTGCAGAAAGGTATCAAGTGGACATTTAATCCCCCTACTGGATCACATTATGGTGGAGTTTGGGAGAGATTAATTAGATCTGTGAGAAAAATCCTAAATTCTACCTTGAAGTCGCAGAATCTGGATGAAGAAGGACTTCAAACGGTATTGTGTGAAGTGGAGGCTATTATTAATAGTCGTCCAATAACCAAAGCATCCACTGACCAAACGGATTTAGAAGCGTTAACACCGAATCATCTGCTACTTCTGAGGACTTCTCCATCCTTACCACCAGGACAATTTAAGAAGGACGAAGTATATGCTCGTAAACGATGGAGACAGGTACAGTACATGTCAGATTTGTTCTGGAAAAGGTGGGTACTGGAGTACCTAACACAGCTTCAAGAGCGTCAAAAATGGTTAAAAGTCAAGCGCAACTTGAAAGTAGGAGACATAGTGCTTCTAGTTGACAACACAGCACCTCGGAACTCATGGCCGCTAGGACGTATAATTCAAACCTTTCCTGACAAAAGAGGATTTGTCCGTCATGTACAAGTGAAGACCAAATACAGCTGTCTCGACAGACCAATAACAAAACTCTGTCTTCTACAAGAAACGGAAGACGATATAACATGAACACTTTACTTTTTGTTTTCCCTTGAAGCAAGAAGGATCAAGAATTTTCCCTTTTGAATGTTTTCATGTCTCTATTTATATTAATGTAATTATTATGTAATAATTAGGGGCTGGATTGTAGTAGACATGAAATGGTTAACGTGTCACGTGATTGTGGTGGAGGGTCACCGGGTTACGTAGTGCGCTTATAGGTGGCACCTGTTCATTCACAACTTAGGAAGGAGAGAGAGAGAGGGGGTGAACGGGGACGCGGTACTCTTTGTTGACCAAACAAACACAAACAGGCTCAAACGAAATCAAGCTTAAGCCCAAATCAAAGTCTACACTGTCAAAAGATCAAGGTATGTTTTATATTGGAAAATAAACGAGTGATGACATTTGAACGACTTCTTGCCTTGTGTACATTTGATGTTTGCGTCACAAAACATGTCTCTGGTTTAGCCTCTCAGCTGTTACTTCACGTAGCCGCTACATTATATATATATATATATATATATATATATATACACACACACAGAACAAGAACAAACATTGGCTCGGACTTTAGACAAACAAAAGACAATATAAAAGAAAACAACAAAGAAAAGAGACAAAATAAACACAAAGACAAAAACGTACACACACATCATAGTCACAAAACATACAATCAAAACTAGTGAGAGTGTATAGCTTAAACCTCAGAGGGGTCACTGGTGCGTCCTCCAGCCAGAACATTAAAGCTCTAGTGTTAGCGGCCCAGTAATAATGTTTAAATACTAGCATACCCAAGCCCCCTGCAGAACTAGGCTTTTGAGGATGGATTTTTGACACTCTGTGTGTTTTATAGTACCAAATATAAGACATTATTAAAGAATCCAACCCTTTGAAAAAAGCTGCGGTAAGGAAAATATGGAGGTTTTGACAAAGACATAAAAATCTAAGAAGAGAAACCATTTTAATTGATTTTATGCGACCAATCATAGACATGCAGGGGTAAAATCTTCCAGTTATTAATATTATTTTTAAGATTCGAAAGAAATTATACGAAGTTTAATTTGAATATTAATTTTGAATCTTTAGAAATTGTCAGCCCAAGATAAGTGAAATTATCAATAACTGTTTTAAATGGAATACTTTCAAGGAAGTCAGGGTCATAAATGTCAGAAAGGGGCATGAATATACTTTTGGACAGATTGATTTGTATATCCTGATATTTTTCCAACAGAATTGATAAGATTCAAAAGAGTTGGGACTGAATGCTCAGAGTTTGACAGATACAGTATAATGTCATCTGCATAAAGGCTAATAAGAACTTCTCTGTTTCCCATTTGAAGGCCTGTAATTTCTATGTGACATCTTATGCTTAGGGCTAGGGCCTCAATCGCAATAGCGAAAAGGGCAGGAGAGAGAGGGCAACCCTGTAGTACTGATCGTCATAAAGGAAATTTAGGTGATCTGTCTGTATTAGTCAAAACTGAACTCATGGCCTTGGCGTATATTAATCTAACCCATGACATAAACGTTTGACCAAATCCAAACCTTTGTAATGATATAAATAACGCCATTAAACTTGATTAAAAGCTTTTTGTGCGTCAAAATATAAAATTGCCGCCCCTGTTGTTTTTGCATGATTGGCAAATATTGTATTAAGAGGGCGATGTACATTAAAGAAAGAGAATCTTCCAGGGATAAATCCAGTCTGGTCGGGATGAATGATGGATGATAAATGTTTATTAAGTTGCATGCCTGACACTTAAGTGATCACTTTTCTATCCAATATTTGTTGCGCAATTGGCTTATAACTGGCTGGGTCAGTTTCATCTTTGTTTTTCTTCAAAAAAATAGAAATGTTAGCTTTGTATAGTGTACTGGGCAAAATCTTATCTTTTTTGAAACTATGTATCATCCTAAGGAGCAGAGGGGAGACAACATTACTAAATTTCTTATAAAATTCAGGGCCGAATCCATCTGGCCCTGCCGCTTTACCAGATGGAAATGACTTTATGGCAGCATCTATCTCCTCCTTGGTAAAATCAGAGCCTAAATCTGCCCTTGCATTGTTACTAAGTTTAGCCATATCAAAAGATTCAAAAAGTTTGATAAATTATTATGAGTGGACGTGTTATTGGAGGTATGAAGCTCCCTGTAGAATTCTTCGGCATTGATATTACTGGAATTAACTAAAAGGGTGCCGTGTTTGAACTTAATACTATGGATGGACCTGGAAGCTTGAATTCCTTCAAGCTGACGCGCTAAAAGCTTATCAGGCTTATCACCTGTTTCAAAATATCTTTACTTCCTTTTTAAATAAAGATTGTTTATTTGGTGATCCAGAATACAACTATATTCATATTTGAGTTTATTATTTTATTATAATCTTTAAACGACTTCGACGTTAGATATGCCAATTCGTGAGTAGGAGGAATACTTTGTACAGTATTTCCTTAAGTCGTTTCTCTCTTTCTCTTTTAGAAACAGATTCACAAGAAATAACATATGCTTTTAAGGTTACCCACAGTGTGGAGTCGGAGACCTCCCCATTATCACTGGTTTCTATAAAGTCTTTTAGTTTAGTATCAATGTATTCTATGAATTTATCTTGCTTTGATAAATATGGATTGAGACGCCAGGAGTAACATTGTTTAGGAAGAGAGAGATCGATAGACATGGTAAGGGGACTGTGATCTGAAATTAATACATTGTGGTAAAAAAAATGTTTGTTAATTGTAGTAGATTAGTAATGATTTTTTATTACATTCTTTGCATTTATGTCAGACACAGTCACCTGAAGTTGCTGGAAATGAATTGCAGAAGGCAAAAGCCAGAGGTTTTCTCCATATTATGAAGGATGGCACTGTCATCAAATTCACCTGCTTTCTTCGTGATGTTCTAACCCAGCTCAGCAGTCAGTCCCAATCTATGCAGCACTCCTCTGTGACTGTGGCCGAAGTCCATGAATGCCTGTCCTCTATACCTTGGATTTAATGTTTAAATACAAATCAAGGTATTGCCATAAAACAGACTCTTATGATTTAATCACTTGTTAAGTGTATGTTTATCATTTTAAAATAAAACTACTGCTACTAATATCTTAAGTCCTTTAAAGTCTCTCACTCTTGCTTTCTCTCTCGTTCATCATTTGTAGACCTGTTTCTAAACTGAAGACCACGCTGGGAACAAACTGATATGAGGGTGTCAGTCTAAAGCCATGTGATGACCACACCTAATAAGTTCAAAGACCACCTGATAGACCTGCTGTCAAAGACAATGGCTTGGAGATGTCAGTCATGAGATTCAGCGTGCCATGCGGATTACCAACTTCCAATACTGGCCAGAGGCAGGCAGAAATGCTAGTGAGTTAAAATTTTTATATTTAAAGTGACCAATTCAAACAAAATATTCTACATAATTTTATATATATCATATACACTCATTACGCATCACTTTGAACCTGTGCTGCTGAGATCTGGTGTAAAGGTGGGTGAAGTCCTGGTCCAATAGACAGTTCTAAAGTCGAGGCTATACCAGGACTTCAGTGCTCTACAAAACATCTTTTGATTGGATTGATCTCATCCTTTGCATCTCTGCTTCAACAGCAGATTTTGAGCGGGGATTTAGTGCCATAAAGAATGTCAAAAGTGACTGGCAGGCTGGTTTCCTAAGTCAGACATTGTCAGACCTTCTCACGGTGCAGCTATCCTCTGCTTCCATCACAGACTTTGATCCAGACTCAGCTATCAATTTGTGGCACATTGAAAGCATTCGGTCTCAAAGGCCAGCTTTCATGGTTCAGAGAGACCAGCAGAAAGAAAATGATTCTGATGATGAAAGCTGTTATGATATTTAATATACTTTACTTTCACCCCCACATCCGTGTGCTATTCATTTACATATCAAAATGTACATTTGCTTTAATTACTTTTGTAATTTATAATGAATGAGCTAAAATGT
Source organism: Danio rerio (assembly GCF_052040795.2). NCBI lineage: Eukaryota > Metazoa > Chordata > Actinopteri > Cypriniformes > Danionidae > Danio > Danio rerio. The sequence goes on from NC_141039.2 coordinate 25,425,558, forward strand.
TGTTTGTTCTAAATTTTAGTGCAGATTTATTTTACACTCTGCAGCAACACAGTATGTATTGCTTTCAAATAATAAGTCATAAAAGTAATTAAATAAATAGTTAAAGTGTCTTTTTTCAGTTAATCTTATATGCACCATTGTTATTGTATTGCTTAAAAGTAATCTATTTTAATGAATAATGTCTAGTGATACAACAGGTATATTGTTGAAAATGTTTAGGGATTTAATAGAAGTTTAGAATTGATTGACAGCTATGCCTTAGTCCCGCCCCCAGAGACTGCCGCAACTTGTAGTTTCGCTCTAGTGCTACAGAGGACTCGTGAGAGGGCTCGTGAAAGGCATTTGAGTCGCCAGATGTATCACAGCCAAGCTTATGAGTAAACTACACACATGCATACTTAAATTAACCCATTAAATACCTCTGACTGGACTCCTGGATTATGTGCATTCTTACCGATGCCCCATAATGATCCCAATCAATAAGTGTGAACTAGTGAATAGAGTTCAAACCCTATCAAACATAATGTTAGTTAGTATTTGAAGTAGATCACAAAAATGTTACAAAGCTGTCCTAAGACAAGAATGGATGTAACAAGCATGACTGATTTTATTAATGCATTAGTAAATGCTGTACATAAATTATGCTGTACAGGTATTGTTCATATATTAGTTCACATTTAAACCATTAACATTACTTATAAAACCACTGTAAAATGTAACTGTTGTATGCATGTTGTTATATTATATTTGTATGTATTTTATATTTATTTTTTTATATTTGTTAACGTAGGCTATGTGTTTTTGAAACATTTCATTAAGTGTTTAATGTATGTTCGTTATGCAGTATTATAAATAAATGTTATAATGATTAGTATTTTGTACTTGATTTCATTATTGGACATATTTATATTGAATACAATTGTAAAGGCTAATATAATATTTAAAAATGACATGTGGACCGACCGTGGGCCGCCAGCAGACACTTATTTAAAACCAGCGGTGCGATGGCGGACCACCGTCGGAAAAGCGGCGGCAGCCGCTGGTGGGCCGCTGGAATAACGATGAGCAAATTGACGGTGGACCGCGGGCGGCGCCCGCCGGTGGACCGCCGACTTTGTCGCCGGCGGGCCGCCAGTGGCCCGTTGGTCTTATGTTAGCTGGGTTGTTTTGGTTTTATATCATCTTTGATAAAAGGCTTTGAACTACCTCAAATCTTGACTATCTTGACTAATCTATACTAGCTGGTATATCATACTTTGGGTGATTAGATACGTTTTAATTGTCCTAAATCAAGTAAAATAAAAAAAATTGTACAATAATGAAAAGTCAAATTTAAGCATATAAAATATATTTTCTCAACAACAAAATTGTGGCTAGTGAAAATGGCAAGTAACGTTAGAAAACTACTTGACACAGTGGCAGCTGTGCTGTGTCATAATTCATAGACAGAGGAGGAAAGTAACGAATTACATTTACTCACGTTACTGTACTTAATTAGTTTTTTTGGGGGGAATTTGTACTTTTTAGAGTAGAGTTTAAAATCTGTAATTTTACTTTTACTTAAGTATGATTTGCCTAAAGTATTGTACTTCGCTACATTTTAAATCATATGCGTTACTGAGTAAAAAATAAATATATAAAGAAATGCAACGGAAAAAGAAAAAAGAAATCGCGCCCGGAAATTACGTCACTGTAGCACCAGCGTGAGAAAAATCTGCGGGAAACTTCACTGTTGCTGAAGTTTGATGTATCGCCGGAGTTTAGAAAGTTTATCAGCAAAATCCCTGTCAACCCCAGCAATGACAAGGTAAGCTACTGTATATGCCCTTACATGCGTTAGTTACTATGGAACTTCGTGGGAAAGTTTAGAATGCTTAGTATAAAAGCATCTCCAATCCGTTGTTTAATGTAATGGTTGCACTTGTTAGACTAACTTCAAAAACTCGTCACTAACGCTAAAGTCTGATAATCTTCCGTAGAAATGATCTTACGCTGACATATTTCCTACTCTTAGTAGCGCATATCCCGCATATTGTGCATTGTATGTGGTTGCCATGACAGCCTAAAGCCCTAAACTGACAATTCTGTCACTTACTCGCCCTTTGCTTGTAATAGGCCTAAACATGTTTGATTCTCCTCCTTACGTTGAACACAAAAGAAGATATTTGTAAGAATGCTGGAAAGCTGTATCCCTTGACTTCCACAGTATCTTTTTTCCTAATATAAAAGTTGTTACACCAAGTTGTTGTGATTGATGCAACCGCGTCTAAATCCCTTCACTGCACTTGATCTGCGATATAAAGATCATTACTATGCGGAAATAAAGCAGCGCGCAGTGCCGCGCACATGAAATGATAAAAGACCGCGAGGGATATATATATATATATACACACACACAGAACAAGAACAAACATTGGCTCGGACTTTAGACAAACAAAAGACAATATAAAAGAAAACAACAAAGAAAAGAGACAAAATAAACACAAAGACAAAAACGTACACACACATCATAGTCACAAAACATACAATCAAAACTAGTGAGAGTGTATAGCTTAAACCTCAGAGGGGTCACTGGTGCGTCCTCCAGCCAGAACATTAAAGCTCTAGTGTTAGCGGCCCAGTAATAATGTTTAAATACTAGCATACCCAAGCCCCCTGCAGAACTAGGCTTTTGAGGATGGATTTTTGACACTCTGTGTGTTTTATAGTACCAAATATAAGACATTATTAAAGAATCCAACCCTTTGAAAAAAGCTGCGGTAAGGAAAATATGGAGGTTTTGACAAAGACATAAAAATCTAAGAAGAGAAACCATTTTAATTGATTTTATGCGACCAATCATAGACATGCAGGGGTAAAATCTTCCAGTTATTAATATTATTTTTAAGATTCGAAAGAAATTATACGAAGTTTAATTTGAATATTAATTTTGAATCTTTAGAAATTGTCAGCCCAAGATAAGTGAAATTATCAATAACTGTTTTAAATGGAATACTTTCAAGGAAGTCAGGGTCATAAATGTCAGAAAGGGGCATGAATATACTTTTGGACAGATTGATTTGTATATCCTGATATTTTTCCAACAGAATTGATAAGATTCAAAAGAGTTGGGACTGAATGCTCAGAGTTTGACAGATACAGTATAATGTCATCTGCATAAAGGCTAATAAGAACTTCTCTGTTTCCCATTTGAAGGCCTGTAATTTCTATGTGACATCTTATGCTTAGGGCTAGGGCCTCAATCGCAATAGCGAAAAGGGCAGGAGAGAGAGGGCAACCCTGTAGTACTGATCGTCATAAAGGAAATTTAGGTGATCTGTCTGTATTAGTCAAAACTGAACTCATGGCCTTGGCGTATATTAATCTAACCCATGACATAAACGTTTGACCAAATCCAAACCTTTGTAATGATATAAATAACGCCATTAAACTTGATTAAAAGCTTTTTGTGCGTCAAAATATAAAATTGCCGCCCCTGTTGTTTTTGCATGATTGGCAAATATTGTATTAAGAGGGCGATGTACATTAAAGAAAGAGAATCTTCCAGGGATAAATCCAGTCTGGTCGGGATGAATGATGGATGATAAATGTTTATTAAGTTGCATGCCTGACACTTAAGTGATCACTTTTCTATCCAATATTTGTTGCGCAATTGGCTTATAACTGGCTGGGTCAGTTTCATCTTTGTTTTTCTTCAAAAAAATAGAAATGTTAGCTTTGTATAGTGTACTGGGCAAAATCTTATCTTTTTTGAAACTATGTATCATCCTAAGGAGCAGAGGGGAGACAACATTACTAAATTTCTTATAAAATTCAGGGCCGAATCCATCTGGCCCTGCCGCTTTACCAGATGGAAATGACTTTATGGCAGCATCTATCTCCTCCTTGGTAAAATCAGAGCCTAAATCTGCCCTTGCATTGTTACTAAGTTTAGCCATATCAAAAGATTCAAAAAGTTTGATAAATTATTATGAGTGGACGTGTTATTGGAGGTATGAAGCTCCCTGTAGAATTCTTCGGCATTGATATTACTGGAATTAACTAAAAGGGTGCCGTGTTTGAACTTAATACTATGGATGGACCTGGAAGCTTGAATTCCTTCAAGCTGACGCGCTAAAAGCTTATCAGGCTTATCACCTGTTTCAAAATATCTTTACTTCCTTTTTAAATAAAGATTGTTTATTTGGTGATCCAGAATACAACTATATTCATATTTGAGTTTATTATTTTATTATAATCTTTAAACGACTTCGACGTTAGATATGCCAATTCGTGAGTAGGAGGAATACTTTGTACAGTATTTCCTTAAGTCGTTTCTCTCTTTCTCTTTTAGAAACAGATTCACAAGAAATAACATATGCTTTTAAGGTTACCCACAGTGTGGAGTCGGAGACCTCCCCATTATCACTGGTTTCTATAAAGTCTTTTAGTTTAGTATCAATGTATTCTATGAATTTATCTTGCTTTGATAAATATGGATTGAGACGCCAGGAGTAACATTGTTTAGGAAGAGAGAGATCGATAGACATGGTAAGGGGACTGTGATCTGAAATTAATACATTGTGGTAAAAAAAATGTTTGTTAATTGTAGTAGATTAGTAATGATTTTTTATTACATTCTTTGCATTTATGTCAGACACAGTCACCTGAAGTTGCTGGAAATGAATTGCAGAAGGCAAAAGCCAGAGGTTTTCTCCATATTATGAAGGATGGCACTGTCATCAAATTCACCTGCTTTCTTCGTGATGTTCTAACCCAGCTCAGCAGTCAGTCCCAATCTATGCAGCACTCCTCTGTGACTGTGGCCGAAGTCCATGAATGCCTGTCCTCTATACCTTGGATTTAATGTTTAAATACAAATCAAGGTATTGCCATAAAACAGACTCTTATGATTTAATCACTTGTTAAGTGTATGTTTATCATTTTAAAATAAAACTACTGCTACTAATATCTTAAGTCCTTTAAAGTCTCTCACTCTTGCTTTCTCTCTCGTTCATCATTTGTAGACCTGTTTCTAAACTGAAGACCACGCTGGGAACAAACTGATATGAGGGTGTCAGTCTAAAGCCATGTGATGACCACACCTAATAAGTTCAAAGACCACCTGATAGACCTGCTGTCAAAGACAATGGCTTGGAGATGTCAGTCATGAGATTCAGCGTGCCATGCGGATTACCAACTTCCAATACTGGCCAGAGGCAGGCAGAAATGCTAGTGAGTTAAAATTTTTATATTTAAAGTGACCAATTCAAACAAAATATTCTACATAATTTTATATATATCATATACACTCATTACGCATCACTTTGAACCTGTGCTGCTGAGATCTGGTGTAAAGGTGGGTGAAGTCCTGGTCCAATAGACAGTTCTAAAGTCGAGGCTATACCAGGACTTCAGTGCTCTACAAAACATCTTTTGATTGGATTGATCTCATCCTTTGCATCTCTGCTTCAACAGCAGATTTTGAGCGGGGATTTAGTGCCATAAAGAATGTCAAAAGTGACTGGCAGGCTGGTTTCCTAAGTCAGACATTGTCAGACCTTCTCACGGTGCAGCTATCCTCTGCTTCCATCACAGACTTTGATCCAGACTCAGCTATCAATTTGTGGCACATTGAAAGCATTCGGTCTCAAAGGCCAGCTTTCATGGTTCAGAGAGACCAGCAGAAAGAAAATGATTCTGATGATGAAAGCTGTTATGATATTTAATATACTTTACTTTCACCCCCACATCCGTGTGCTATTCATTTACATATCAAAATGTACATTTGCTTTAATTACTTTTGTAATTTATAATGAATGAGCTAAAATGTTGTTTGTTCTAAATTTTAGTGCAGATTTATTTTACACTCTGCAGCAACACAGTATGTATTGCTTTCAAATAATAAGTCATAAAAGTAATTAAATAAATAGTTAAAGTGTCTTTTTTCAGTTAATCTTATATGCACCATTGTTATTGTATTGCTTAAAAGTAATCTATTTTAATGAATAATGTCTAGTGATACAACAGGTATATTGTTGAAAATGTTTAGGGATTTAATAGAAGTTTAGAATTGATTGACAGCTATGCCTTAGTCCCGCCCCCAGAGACTGCCGCAACTTGTAGTTTCGCTCTAGTGCTACAGAGGACTCGTGAGAGGGCTCGTGAAAGGCATTTGAGTCGCCAGATGTATCACAGCCAAGCTTATGAGTAAACTACACACATGCATACTTAAATTAACCCATTAAATACCTCTGACTGGACTCCTGGATTATGTGCATTCTTACCGATGCCCCATAATGATCCCAATCAATAAGTGTGAACTAGTGAATAGAGTTCAAACCCTATCAAACATAATGTTAGTTAGTATTTGAAGTAGATCACAAAAATGTTACAAAGCTGTCCTAAGACAAGAATGGATGTAACAAGCATGACTGATTTTATTAATGCATTAGTAAATGCTGTACATAAATTATGCTGTACAGGTATTGTTCATATATTAGTTCACATTTAAACCATTAACATTACTTATAAAACCACTGTAAAATGTAACTGTTGTATGCATGTTGTTATATTATATTTGTATGTATTTTATATTTATTTTTTTATATTTGTTAACGTAGGCTATGTGTTTTTGAAACATTTCATTAAGTGTTTAATGTATGTTCGTTATGCAGTATTATAAATAAATGTTATAATGATTAGTATTTTGTACTTGATTTCATTATTGGACATATTTATATTGAATACAATTGTAAAGGCTAATATAATATTTAAAAATGACATGTGGACCGACCGTGGGCCGCCAGCAGACACTTATTTAAAACCAGCGGTGCGATGGCGGACCACCGTCGGAAAAGCGGCGGCAGCCGCTGGTGGGCCGCTGGAATAACGATGAGCAAATTGACGGTGGACCGCGGGCGGCGCCCGCCGGTGGACCGCCGACTTTGTCGCCGGCGGGCCGCCAGTGGCCCGTTGGTCTTATGTTAGCTGGGTTGTTTTGGTTTTATATCATCTTTGATAAAAGGCTTTGAACTACCTCAAATCTTGACTATCTTGACTAATCTATACTAGCTGGTATATCATACTTTGGGTGATTAGATACGTTTTAATTGTCCTAAATCAAGTAAAATAAAAAAAATTGTACAATAATGAAAAGTCAAATTTAAGCATATAAAATATATTTTCTCAACAACAAAATTGTGGCTAGTGAAAATGGCAAGTAACGTTAGAAAACTACTTGACACAGTGGCAGCTGTGCTGTGTCATAATTCATAGACAGAGGAGGAAAGTAACGAATTACATTTACTCACGTTACTGTACTTAATTAGTTTTTTTGGGGGGAATTTGTACTTTTTAGAGTAGAGTTTAAAATCTGTAATTTTACTTTTACTTAAGTATGATTTGCCTAAAGTATTGTACTTCGCTACATTTTAAATCATATGCGTTACTGAGTAAAAAATAAATATATAAAGAAATGCAACGGAAAAAGAAAAAAGAAATCGCGCCCGGAAATTACGTCACTGTAGCACCAGCGTGAGAAAAATCTGCGGGAAACTTCACTGTTGCTGAAGTTTGATGTATCGCCGGAGTTTAGAAAGTTTATCAGCAAAATCCCTGTCAACCCCAGCAATGACAAGGTAAGCTACTGTATATGCCCTTACATGCGTTAGTTACTATGGAACTTCGTGGGAAAGTTTAGAATGCTTAGTATAAAAGCATCTCCAATCCGTTGTTTAATGTAATGGTTGCACTTGTTAGACTAACTTCAAAAACTCGTCACTAACGCTAAAGTCTGATAATCTTCCGTAGAAATGATCTTACGCTGACATATTTCCTACTCTTAGTAGCGCATATCCCGCATATTGTGCATTGTATGTGGTTGCCATGACAGCCTAAAGCCCTAAACTGACAATTCTGTCACTTACTCGCCCTTTGCTTGTAATAGGCCTAAACATGTTTGATTCTCCTCCTTACGTTGAACACAAAAGAAGATATTTGTAAGAATGCTGGAAAGCTGTATCCCTTGACTTCCACAGTATCTTTTTTCCTAATATAAAAGTTGTTACACCAAGTTGTTGTGATTGATGCAACCGCGTCTAAATCCCTTCACTGCACTTGATCTGCGATATAAAGATCATTACTATGCGGAAATAAAGCAGCGCGCAGTGCCGCGCACATGAAATGATAAAAGACCGCGAGGGATGCGACTGCAGTCACGCCATCTGCGGTTCAGAGAGAGACGGTCACGCTATATGTGCCTTAAACTGCAGTGCGCGTCTACTCGGTGTTTCGCGGTAGATTAAAGACGCGTGTGTTTAATGCACTGCAGTTTTATTATCTTGTTTCACTTTTATTCGCGTAAATGATTTCAAATGAGACATAATAAAAAATCGTCACTTTTATTCATATTTGGGTATATAATAACCATGACTTTGTATGTAGTCTGTGCTATTATTTCATTGTTTTGCTGTTATTGTGTTTTATTTGGAGTTTAAAACAAAATTAATAGTATTAAATTCATTACAAGGCTGTTATATCTATTCACATTCCTTTTCATTTTCACATTCCTTTTTTATTATATATATACAGTATATATAAAGACACAGATGTCAGACTGTTAACTCACTTTTATCATCATTTGCATGCAAGTGCAATAATTTACAGAGTAATAACAAGTATTTTTAATATAACGTTTTTAAAACTAGGATGATGGTTCAATATGAATAGAACAGATCCAAGAGCTGTCCATCCCAGTAAAAACAGTCAAAGTTTAGCGGGTCTCATGCTGTCATTAGCCAAAATATCTTGACAAACCACACATAAAGGTTATGGTTCATCAGCTGGTCCTGTCCACGTAAATCCTAAACTCAAACGTCTCTTGGGTTTAAGCCCTGAACTTGAAGGCTTTGAATCGGGGGGTCTCAGAAACCGACCCATTGTATTAGCAGGCATATACCTGTATTGGCGGGCTTGCCAAACAGAAGCGAATTCAAAGCTATGGCTTTCTGGGTAAAAAAGGTTTTCTTATTTTTGACGTATTATTTTTTTTGCTTTGTTTAATTAAAACGTTTAAATATAATAAAAAATACATATAATAATTAAACTTAATAATTATATTTTTATTATATTATATTTTTCCCGCGCCTCCCCTGACATGCTCTGGCGCCCCCCAGGGGAGGCGCGCCTCACACTTTGAAAACCCTTGTATTAGACAAAAAACAAACTGGCCAGCACATTCAACTGTCCTCAGTCACAGTTTGGCCAGTTCAATAAAAAATAATCATTAAAACATAATAATAATAATAATAACAATTAATCCTTTAGATTTTTTCTAGCCTCTTTGGTTAAAAAAATAAAGCCTTTTTTGATGGATTATTTTCATTATTTATGATGGCATAGCAGACAAAATAGGATGAAAATATGACAAATGAGCTCAGTTGGGTCAAATTCTGCACCTTTGTCAGTGAGGGGTGGGGGGTTCTTCCGAACCTCCCGAAACCCTCTGGCTACAGGTCTGAAAAGTTAAAACATGTTTTATGCTTATAGTAAACATGTTTTAATAGAATTTTGGCTGTAAATGCGCACCTACAGGTGTTTCAAGCGCAGGTCAGATTTTCTCCAGGTCATGATTTATTTAGTTTATATTAATTTTGTCCAAAAAATGATAATACCTATCCCGCTTCATCTGGAATGCATCCCAGATCACCCTCTGAAGTGGTTTGAGCGATCGGGTTTATATCCGATCAGAATAAGTGAGCAAACAGCCTCAAAAACACAGACATGACGGGATTAGCGCCTTTTGCTGTGAAGTGACATCTGACAGCTGTTGACTCCGCTTGCCATTAAAGCCTTCATCGGGCAGTTATTTAAAAAAAAGTCAGAAATAGGGAAAGGGAGGTCAAGTACTGGACAAGTCAATAAATATACAGGACGTCCAGGCTAATGCGGCCAGTTAGCACCTCAGGGGCAGATTTTCATCTGTTAGGAAGTAAGTCACTTACCTGTCTTTATGAACATTTGTTCAATATTTTGCCGTCATTATGGCCTGTCTTTTCTGCCTTTCTTGCTCTTTTCGACCAACAGCGTAACTCACCATTATATATTTATTGTTATATATTTACGAGGCAAACACACAGAAATGCCATCAAGCGTGCTTTACTTAGATATAAACAACGTCATCACAACAATACATCACATGGCTTAAATAGTTGTCAAGAACCAATCAATAGCGAGACCAACACCCAGATCATTACACACACACATTATCCCAATACACCACATCACCTTCCCTCTTAAGATAATCATTACATAAATCAAACATCACAAAATACAATTCAACATTACTATGTTTCCACTTAGTCTCTGAAACGTTGTGGTAACTTAATAGTTCGTTTAGATCGACGTGGCCCCACTGGGCTTGCAGGCCCCATTGGGCTTGCCGCCCCAGATACAGGAAGTCCAGATTCACATTCAACAGCTGGAGATTCCGTCAACCCTGAATTTTGGCTGCTTGAATCAGTCAACTCTTTTTCAGAACTTGGTTTCTCCAATGAGCTGTACGAACTCAACTGATCAGTTTCTGATGAAGAATGACGTGGCCTCAACTGATCACCATGCTGTCTATACATAGTGGTTGATGATGAATCACACACCTTATATGATACTGGTCCAGTCTGTTGCACCACCACTCCAGACAACCATTTTGGATCTCCTCCAGCTGTATTACGCAAGAAAATAGACTCATCAACAGCAAAGGACCTTTCCCGTGCCTTATGATCATGTAAGCGTTTTTGAAAATATTGCTTCATGAATATTCGGTTTCAGAAAATCCAACCTGGTACGGACATGTCTCCTCAAGAAAAGATCAGATGGTGATTGGCCAGTGGTACAATTTGGAGTGGTGCGATAGCGCAATAAAAATAAAGATATTTTATCTTCAATGCACATCTGCTCGTTTTTCAGTTTTTTTTATGCCCACCTTAAAGGTCTGGACATATCTCTCTGCCAACCCATTGGTGGCGGGATGTCTAGGTGCCCCAGTAGTATGCAAAATACCATTCCTTCTTACAAATGTCTGAAATTCATCTGAAGTAAAAGTAGTTGCATTGTCAGTCACAATCTGTTCTGGTAATCCATATGCTGAAAACAATCGCTTCAATCTGGTAATTGTAGCTTGAGATGTAATGTGTGACATTCGGAAGACTTCTAACCACTTTGAATAAGCATCCACTACAATCATAAACATATTGTTCAGGAAAGGGCCAGCAAAATCTATGTGCAGACGTTTCCAAGACTCACCCGGAAACTCCCATGGATGAAGAGGAACTTGACTGGGCACTCGTTGTTCTTGTTGACAAGTTTCACACTCTTTGCAACATTTTTCCACATCCATATCAATTTTCGGCCACCACGAGCCAGGGCTTTCATTTTAACAATGCCGGGGTGTCCTGCATGAAGTTCATACAACACTGATTTTCGAATTTTGAAAGGTACAACAACCCTTGTTCCCCATAGCACACAACCCTGTTCCATCGATAACTCGTCTCTTTTAGTCTGAAACACCTTCAACTCTTCTGCCACTTCACCTGGCCAACCCTCCATTACATACTGGGCAACTTTAGACATATGTAGATCTCTTCTAGTTGCTCTAGCAATCTGTGATGCATTTATAGGGGCCTCATGTATATGATTAGATAGCAGGGTATTAATATGTGCTGACATGGCTTCTGTACCCACATCTGTAATTTCAGGCAATGGCACTCGTGACAATCCATCAGCATTCTCATGCATCTTTGCCTTGCGGTAACAAATGTGGTAATCATAGGCTGCTAAAATTATTGCCCACCTCTGGATACGGGCAGCAGCCATCATTGGGAAATGTTTATGTTCCACAAATATAGTCACAAGAGGTCTGTGATCAGTCATCAGCTTAAAGGATCGTCCCCACAGATATTGATGAAATTTTTTTACACCAAAAATAATGCTTAATGCTTCTTTCTCAATCTGAGAATATTTCTTTTCTGCGGGTGACAAAGTGCGTGAAGCATAAACAATAGGGCGTTCCTCACCATTTGGCATTGTATGCTGCAACACTGCTCCGATTCCATAAGCTGTAGCATCACATGCTAGTGTCACAGGTAACTCTGGATTATAGTGTACTAACACTTTATCACAAGTCAACAGCTCTTTGCACTTCTCAAATGCACTTTGTTCTTTCTTCCCCCAATACCAGATCACTTGCTCTTTTAGAAGTCTATACAATGGAGCCAACACTGTGCTCTGATTTGGTACAAAACGTCCATAATAATTAACCAAGCCTAAAAAAGCTCGCAATTCCTTTACATTTAAAGGTGCTGGAGCATCCTGGACAGCCTTCACCTTGTCCTTCGTTGGATACACTCCTCCTTCATCCATCACATGACCCAGATATTCAATTTGAGTCTGGCCCCACTCACATTTACTTTTTTTTACTCTTAATTCAGAGTCTTGTAACCGCTGGAGGACTTGGCTAAGAATTGATAAATGCTCTTGTTCATCTTTTCCCACAATCAACAAATCATCCAAGTATACCACAACTTTCAGGTCCTTCATCAAATTTTCCATAATACGTTGAAAAATAGAGGGAGCTGAACTAATGCCAAAAGCCAGACGATTATAGACATAAAGTCCCTTGTGAGTGTTGATTGCTGTGTATTTCTTTGAGTCATCATCAAGCAAAACTTGCTGGTATGCCCGAGCTAGATCAATTTTAGAAAAAACTTTTCCTCCACTTAAAGTGGCCAGAACTTCTTCAATTCTTGGTAACGGGTACGTTTCGGTGTTAGCAACTTGATTTACAGTGACCTTATAGTCTCCACATAGCCGAATTGTTTTATCTTTTTTTACCACAGGGACAACTGGAGCAGCAAATTCACTGTATGTAACTGGAGATATAATATTTGCTTTCTCCAAACGCTCAATTTCCTTTTCTACCTGTTCTTTCATGGCAAAGGGTAGTGGACGACTCTTGAAAAATTTTGGCTGCACATCTGATTTTACTGAAATTGTAGCTTTAATATCCTTCAAAGTTCCTGTTATGTATTTGTGTTTTTTGTGCTCTGTTTTCTCTGTGTTTTTTTCCCTCTCTCTCTCTCTCGCTCTGTTCTCCCGTATCTGCTCTCCTGTATTCTCAGGTTCTGTTCATTGGTCCATTCAGCTGTCAGTCATTCCTCTCCGGTTACGTCACTCTTACGTCACATCCAATAAGCAAAGACCACCCGTGTTAAAAGCGCGCGCCAGACCACTCGCTCTTTCTTGTTTTCTTGCTTTCTTGCTTGCATTTTTCTCTTTTGCTGTTTGTCGCTTGTTTGTATTTACCGCGTGCGTTTAGAAATAACCCCGTCTAACTGTGTTTTGTTGTTGCTTGTTTCTGTGTGCACGTTATCAGTCCGTTATTCGTACATAGTTCTTAATTTATCGTTGTTTACGAGGCTTGGACGAAGCGGACAGGTAAGAAGGTCACGTGACATACATTTCGCAACACTCAGGACTGCTCTGCTGTCTAGTACACTAGGTTAGGGGCGAGCGCCACTCCTTGTACTTTTTGGATAGATAGATAGAGTAGATAGTTAGGACTCGGAAGATCTTCGTGTGTTAATTATACTGTTTTTCACATAGTTAGTTAGCTAGATGCTTCTGGGAAGTTAGATTTAGTTTGGGTTTTGTTCTTTTCATTTCTTTAGCGCCGCCCGCGTCCCTTCTGCCAGCTCTCTTGTTTTTCCCGTCTTTATTTGTTTCAGTGTTGTACATATTGTAAATAGTATATTTTTGCTTTACTTACTTTTTCTTTATTTTTGATTAATTCGTTGTTGTTGTTCACTTTGGTATTGTAAATAAAAGCACACATTTTCTGGCATTACTTTGGTCGTCTTTCCACTCATTCACTGTTTATATAAATATATTTTAATTAAATAAATGTCAAACCCCACACCCTAGACTAACATCAGGGGTTTGTAACATTTTTGGGGGCTCGTCCAGGATCATTTAACCCATTTTTAAACAATTAAAATTGTTTGTATTTATAGTTTGAGTGTGAAAGCAACCTGCTAATTTACAAAGGCCCACTGTAGGCCCGACCCGCGGAACGCGCTGCTCAGGTAAACACGCGCACCCACACACACACACATTTCTCTCTGTATTGTTTCTGGTATAAGTAAATAAACAGGATGGCATTGTTTGATTTACAGACATTTATTAATAATCCAACCGTAGAACAATTCGACCGCTGTAGAAAAGATGATTTATTACAGATAGCGGACCATTTCAAAATTTCATTGGTAAAACAAGCTCTTAAGAAAAATATTAAGAGTGCCTTATACGAAAGGTTGGTTGAATTAAAGGTTCTCAAAATGCCTGTTGTGGAAGAGGAAGAAACCGAGTTTCTTGGTGCTGGCGCGCAAAGCTCAAGTGCAGATGAGCCGGATGAAGGGCGAAATGAAAGCGGTGCTGCGGCTGCGCTCACTGAAGGCAAGCCAACACTGTCACCTTTCGATCCGTTTTCCCCCGTTTATTCTGGGTCTAAAGAGGATGGACGTTTAAAAGTCCGCCTGGCCCGTTTACAGTTTGAGGCACAGGAAAGGGCACAAGCGCGTCAGGCTGAGATGGAACTGAGACTCGAAATCCGCAGGCTTGAAGTTACGGCCGAAAAAGAGGTGAAGCTGCGTCAGCTGGAGTTGGAGGCTTTAAAAACTCCTCCTAAAGTGGCTGCGCAGTCCACCCGTGCTGAGACCTCTGTTGCTCCGGCGGGCGATCCAACCTCAACCACCTTCGATATAAGCAAATATGTATCTCTCGTACCAATATTTAGGGAATCCGAAGTCGATACATATTTTAGCGCTTTCGAGCGCATAGCGGCTTCTTTTCGCTGGCCTAAAGATTCATGGTCCCTTCTTCTCCAGTGCAAATTGGTTGGAAAGGCACAGGAGGTTTTTGCTACACTGTCCTTAGAGGACAGCCTTAATTATGATACTGCTAAATCAGCAATCCTCCGTGCTTATGAACTCGTACCTGAAGCATACAGACAGAAATTTAGGAATCACAAAAAGCTTTCTAGCCAGACTTTTGTTGAGTACGCGCGAGAAAAAGGCGTTCTTTTTGATAAATGGTGTAATGCAAATAAGGCAACTGACTTTAATTCGTTAAGAGAATTAATTTTGCTTGAAGAATTTAAAGATAGATTGCCTGAACGTGTAGTGGTATACCTTAACGAACAAAAAGTTATGTCGTTGTCACAGGCAGCTGTGTTGGCAGATGAGTTTGTGCTTACGCACAAAAATGTGTTCTATCCAGTCCGATCGGATAAAAATCCCACTGTTCAGTCTGTGAATTTTCCACGTATTCCGACTGCTACTTCCCGACCTAAAGAGGCAATAGAGTGTTACTACTGCCACAAGAAAGGGCACAAATTATCTGAATGTTCCACGCTGAAGCGAAAAAATCCGCAACAGCCATCTAAAAGTGTTGGTTTTGCAAAATCTATTACAACCAACGGCAATGATGAGAGCACTGATCCGAGCTACACACCGTTCTTGCTCAGGGGTCTAATTTCATTATCTGGCAACCCTGAAGATCAGTGTGAGATTGTACTGCTGCGTGATACAGGCGCTTCTCACTCGTTCATGGTAGAAAATGCATTATCTCTGCCTGAACACTCATCTTGTGGATCTAATATTTTAGTCCAAGGCATTGAGATGGGTTTTGTAAATGTGCCACTATATCGCGTTCATTTACAGTGCGATTTATTCACTGGGTTTGTGTCAGTCGGCATTCGTCCTTCTCTTCCTGTTAAAGGAGTTTCATTTATTCTAGGTAATGATTTGGCCGGTGGTAAAGTAATGCCTATTTTAGAAGTTACTGATCACCCCAATCTTACCTGTTGTCCAGACGAGTTATCAGTAAATTACCCAGATACTTTCCCAGCGTGCGTAATGACGCGCGCCATGTCACGGAAAGATGATTCAGTTGACTTATCAGAATCTTTTATTGCGCCAGTATTTTCTGAGAATGTAGTTTCTCCTCCAGACAAAACAGCTACACAGAAACAACAGGAAAAATCAGAATATTTTAATTTTGATGGTGATGCTCTGAGTTTGCCCGTTACTCGTCAGCAGATTATTGCTGCGCAGAAAGATGATGATTCTTTGGTAAAGTGCTTCGACTCCGTTGTTGATTCAGATCAGATTGATAAAAAGCAAATTGCGTATTTCGTCGAAAATGGCTTGTTGATGCGCAAGTGGTGCTCTAATATTGAGACTGATGCTGATTGGAATAATGTCTATCAAATTGTCGTTCCCTCCGCTTACCGCCAACATGTATTATGTCTAGCACACGATCATGTGATGTCAGGTCATTTAGGTATCACGAAAACATACAATCGGATACTTAAACATTTCTTTTGGCCTTGTTTAAAGAAGGACGTCGTGCAGTTTTGTCGCACCTGCCATACGTGCCAATGCATGGGGAAGCCAAACCAGGTAATTCCACCTGCTCCTCTTTTTCCCATCCCAGTCATAGGAGAGCCAATTGAACATGTAATTATTGATTGTGTGGGTCCATTACCTAAAACCAAAACAGGTAATCAATTTTTACTAACAATAATGTGTACTGCTACTCGATTTCCCGAGGCAATACCGCTCCGCAGAATTACAGCTCCTCTTATAATCAAATCATTGATTAAATTTTTCTCCACATTCGGCTTACCAAAAATCATACAAACTGACCAAGGATCAAATTTTATGTCAAAAATGTTTGCTCAAGTTCTAAAATCATTGTCTATCACCCACCGAGTATCAAGTGCTTATCACCCACAAAGTCAAGGTGCTCTCGAGCGATTTCACCAGACGCTTAAGTCTATGTTAAAGAAATACTGTGCGGATACCTGCAAAGACTGGGATGAGGGCGTTCCATTGGTACTATTAGCGGTGAGAGAAACTATTCAAGAGTCTCTCGGGTTTAGCCCCGCTCAGCTTGTATTCGGCCACGATTTGCGAACTCCTCTTAAACTTCTGAAAGAGAACATTTTGGAAATTAAGGAAAGTCCAAAAATGAATGTTCTTAGTTATGTAAGCCGTTTCAGAGAACGTTTACATGATGCTTGTAAATTGGCAAAAGAATCACTTAAAGCTGCGCAAAATGTCATGAAGCGTCAGTATGACACCCGAGCGGTCGCGCGCTCCTTTCAGCCCGGCGATCAGGTGCTCGTACTGTTGCCAATGCCTGGTTCTGCTCTCTCTGCCCGCTTTTCTGGACCCTATGTGGTGCAGAAAAAGTTAAGCGAGACAGATTACGTAATTGAAACACCTGACAGAAAACGCAAATCGCGCGTATGTCATGTTAACATGTTAAAAACGTACCATGTTAAAGAGAAAACTCAGATTACCACACCTGTTCTTCCTGCTGTTGCAGTTGTGAGCGATGTTACGCATTCTGAAGTTGATGATGATGGCCTGGTGTTACGCAATGCTCCTCAGCAGTGCGCTCGTTTAACTAATTCAGAGATGCTGAAAAATCTGAATTCACATCTCACGTATTTATCAGATTCACAAAGGCTGGATATCATTCATTTAATTCAGAAATTCCCCAATCTTTTCAGTGACACTCCAACGCAAACATCCGTAATTAAACATGACATCAATATTCAAAATTCTTCCCCAATAAAGCAACACCCTTACCGTGTGAACGCACACAAGCGTGCTATTATGAGGAAGGAGGTTGAATATTTGATGGAAAATGGTCTTGCAGTTCCTAGTTGCAGTCCATGGAGTTCACCGTGCGTTCTGGTACCCAAACCAGACGGAACATTTAGATTCTGCACAGATTACCGTAAGGTTAATGCTGTCACTGTCCCAGATTGCTACCCTTTACCCCGTATGGAAGATTGTATTGACAACCTTGGTTCAGCTAGTTTTGTCACTAAACTTGATTTGTTAAAGGGCTACTGGCAAATTAAATTAACTCCGCAAGCTTCTGCTATCTCAGCCTTCGTTACACCAGATCACTTCATGCAATATTCAGTTATGGCCTTCGGATTGCGAAACGCACCTGCCACATTTCAAAGATTAATTAATACGGTTTTATTCGGCGTTCCAAATTGTAACGCATATTTGGATGATTTAGTGGTTTATGCATCTGAATGGTCTGAACACATTTCTTTGCTGCACACTGTTTTTGAAAAACTGTCCAACGCCACATTAACATTAAATTTGGCAAAATGTGAATTTGCAAGGGCGACCGTCACATACCTTGGTAAGGAAGTTGGTCAAGGTCAAGTTCGGCCAGTCGCTGCGAAGGTCTCCGCCATAGCCGAATTTCCCGTACCTAAAACCAGGCGAGAGTTGCGCCGGTTTTTGGGTATGTCGGGGTACTATCGGAGTTTCTGCCGAAATTTTTCCAGTGTGGTTTCACCCCTCACGAATTTACTTAGTCCCTCTCAGCAATTTGTTTGGTCAGCTGAGTGTCAGCATGCTTTTGAGAGCATAAAAGCTTTGCTCTGCTGCGCTCCTGTACTCGCGGCCCCAGATTTCACCACTCCTTTTAAACTGGAAGTAGACGCGAGTGCTTTAGGTACTGGCGCGGTACTTATTCAGGAGGACCGTGATAGTATCGAGCACCCAGTCTGTTATTTTTCCAGAAAATTCAACAAACACCAAATTAATTACTCCACTATCGAAAAAGAAGCCCTTGCATTACTATTGGCATTACAATACTTTGAAGTTTACCTTGGTTCCAGTTCGTTTCCAATCATGGTTTACACCGATCACAATCCGTTAGTTTTTCTCTCCCGTATGTACAATCAAAATCAGCGCCTCATGCGCTGGGCTTTGATTGTACAGAATTACAACCTGGAAATCCGTCACAAGAAAGGCACCGACAATATAGTGGCCGATGCTCTTTCCAGGTGTGTGTAGTTGGTCGTAATTAAACCGCATGGTTTGTTTTGCGAGTTTTTTTTTCTTTCTATTTCACAATTTTTTTTTTTTAACAAACAATATTATATGTTTGTTCTCATGGGTGGGAGTGTTATGTATTTGTGTTTTTTGTGCTCTGTTTTCTCTGTGTTTTTTTCCCTCTCTCTCTCTCTCGCTCTGTTCTCCCGTATCTGCTCTCCTGTATTCTCAGGTTCTGTTCATTGGTCCATTCAGCTGTCAGTCATTCCTCTCCGGTTACGTCACTCTTACGTCACATCCAATAAGCAAAGACCACCCGTGTTAAAAGCGCGCGCCAGACCACTCGCTCTTTCTTGTTTTCTTGCTTTCTTGCTTGCATTTTTCTCTTTTGCTGTTTGTCGCTTGTTTGTATTTACCGCGTGCGTTTAGAAATAACCCCGTCTAACTGTGTTTTGTTGTTGCTTGTTTCTGTGTGCACGTTATCAGTCCGTTATTCGTACATAGTTCTTAATTTATCGTTGTTTACGAGGCTTGGACGAAGCGGACAGGTAAGAAGGTCACGTGACATACATTTCGCAACACTCAGGACTGCTCTGCTGTCTAGTACACTAGGTTAGGGGCGAGCGCCACTCCTTGTACTTTTTGGATAGATAGATAGAGTAGATAGTTAGGACTCGGAAGATCTTCGTGTGTTAATTATACTGTTTTTCACATAGTTAGTTAGCTAGATGCTTCTGGGAAGTTAGATTTAGTTTGGGTTTTGTTCTTTTCATTTCTTTAGCGCCGCCCGCGTCCCTTCTGCCAGCTCTCTTGTTTTTCCCGTCTTTATTTGTTTCAGTGTTGTACATATTGTAAATAGTATATTTTTGCTTTACTTACTTTTTCTTTATTTTTGATTAATTCGTTGTTGTTGTTCACTTTGGTATTGTAAATAAAAGCACACATTTTCTGGCATTACTTTGGTCGTCTTTCCACTCATTCACTGTTTATATAAATATATTTTAATTAAATAAATGTCAAACCCCACACCCTAGACTAACATCAGGGGTTTGTAACAGTTCCCAATTCATCCCTGAAGACTTCATTGTATTTCTCAAGAACTTCTTGAATTGATGTAGGCTGTTGCATTTGATTCACATAGTGAATTCCTTTCCAATTCAACTTAATTTTATGCATCCAATTCCTACCACACAAATTAGGTCTGTTACCTTCAACCACAAGCAAGGCCAACTCATTTATTTGGTGTTCATACTGAACAGTGGCTCTGAATTGTCCCAGAACTTTAATGCTTTCACCTGTATAAGTTTTTAACTTTACTTCAGCTCTTTCCAGTGGTACATTAGCAAATGACTGTTTGTATGTTTGGTGGGAAATTATACTCACAGCAGCTCCTGTATTAACTTCCATCAGTCAATCTCTCTGATTCACAGTAAAATTCACTTTAAACTTCTGTTTTTCCGAATTACTCAACAGAGAAAACATTTCCAATTCTGGCTCTTCGGCATCCATATAAGCCGTCACGTTGCTCTTTCTCTCATGTTTATTCGGGTAAGGCTTTTCTTTTTCTCTACACGCTTTCTTTAAATGACCAAATTTTCCGCACTGATGGCATTTAGAATTCTTAAAATAGCATTCATGTGCCTTATGATTGCTACCTTTACATCGATAACATGCATACCTCTGGTGATGCGTAGTTTTCACTTTATGCACAGCCGCTGCATCCTCTGCTTTCCTCAGCTGTTGCGTATCCCGATCAGCTGTTTCCATACTGAGAGCAATTTCAAATGCTCGTGCAAACGTGAGCGCATCCTCTGAAAGCAATCTTCGTTGGCATGCTTCGCTTTGTATTCCACTAACAAAACGATCACGTAACGCTTCATCCAAACTTGCACCAAAGTCACATTTTGACGCACATTGTTTGAGTTCGGCAACATACTGGGACACAGTTTCATGAGGCTTTTGTATGCAGTGCTGAAATCGGAAGCGCTCAGCTATTATTAGCGGTTTGGGTTCAAAGTGTGCTTGCAGGATCCCGACAATTTCTCTAAATGTCTTATCCTTCGGCTTTAAAGGTTGAACCAAGTTTCGCAATAGCCCGTAAGTGGAAGCACCAACAGCACTTAGTAATGTCGCCACTTGCTTTGTATCATCCACATCATTAGCAATCATGAATAACTCCACTCGCTCAATATATGCTGACCCGGACTCATTTTCTGGTTTATACTCATCTAATCTTCCGATTTGGGCCATATCCACACAATTTTCCTCGTCGCCAGTTTGTTATATATTTACGAGGCAAACACACAGAAATTCCATCAAGCGCGCTTTACTTAGATATAAACAACGTCATCACAACAATACATCACATGGCTTAAATAGTTGTCAAGAACCAATAAATAGCGAGACCAACACCCAGATCATTACACACACACATTATTCCAATACACCACAGATGTCGCATCAAAGATTCAAATGTGACCACTCAGTGGGTTATGTCACGTGAATCGCGTCACATTATTTTGGCTTTGAGGCTCTATATGGGATTCGAATTATTGGCCAGAGTTATTTAAAATTACACTTTATTACAATATATATTGAATATAAATATATTAATTATATCTTAAATATATTATATAATAATAAATTACATATAATAATTAAAAGGACAAATTCTGGACCTTTTGGTCGTGGGGGTTGGTTCGTTCGAACCACCCGAACCCCCCCTGGCTACAGGCATGGACTACATACAAAGTCATGGTTATTATATACCCAAATATGACTAAAAGTGACGATTTTTTATTATCTCTTATTTGAAATCATTTACGCGAATAAAAGTGAAACAAGATTACAAAAAACTGCAGTGCATTAAACACACGCGTCTTTAATCTACCGCGAAACACAGAGTAGAGCCGCGCTGCAATTTAAAGCACAGCGTGACCGTCTCTCTCTGAACCGCAGATGGCGTTACCGCAGTGGGATGTGGAGAGACCTTTTTCCCATCGCATGCGCAATGATAGCTGATGGAGCGTGTGTGCAGCGCATAGCACAGAAGCAACTCGCAGGCGTTTGCCTACCGGGTGCATCAGCAGCGCGCACCTTATCTCTCTCTGTTCTAATTACCTATCTATCTTTTATTTTTATTTTCATCTGCAGCAGGGCCCGCAGTAACTTTATCACATGTTTAGTGTTTCCTTAACCTGCAACTATTTATTTGACACATTATAAATCATGAAGAACTGTACTGTATGCTTCTCAAGCTTTATGAGAAGTGTCATTCATGTGTTTTCAGGTGCTCTCAGACGACAATCACCTGTTATATCATGTCATTTACTTTTTGATTGTTAGCATGATGTAGGCCTTTGTAATAGTATTTATACAATATAGTTATAATGACACATATACATGATCAAACTAGTGTGTTTAAACTAGTTTTAAATTAGTTTGTTTTTGTAGTTTGGGCCAAAACAAATGTTTATTGCATTTTAATATTTTAAGTTTATTTGATTGCCTATATAAAAATCAGTGGATATTATCAATGCATTTATTGGATAAAATAAAATTGCTATCCCCATCCCCAGAAGTGATTAAGGCTACACAGTCATAGCGATACATGCAAAGCTATTTATATGTATGTGGAACAAGTGAAGCACTATGAATATATATTAAAATAAAATATCAGATCTCTGTGTGGTGCACTGGCTGTTGTCAGACTCCTTGTGGAAACAAAAATCTTTCAGAAAAATTACAATTAATAGCAAAATGGATTTGAAAACATAGACATACTATTGAAAATTCATACATAGTTCATAAGAGTTGTACTTCTGTGGTTATTTTGGTTAAAGTAACCTAAAAGTGATAAAAAAGTAATGTAATGCATTTTTTGTTTCAATATTTTTTATTGAGTTTCAGTTTTTCAAATATGAAAGAACAACAATACAAACCCCAAACCCATACCAATCCAACAGCGGGATAGCGCTCACATTAGCCATAAATTAGCAAATATACAATTGTACATGTAGGTTTAAATACAAATACAAAGAAATAATAATTATTATAACCATAATTACAATAAATAAATAAATACATAAAAACATACAAGAAAAATTAATAAAAACATAATAAAAAATAAATAAATAAATAAATAAAAGGGGGAAAAAGCATTTATTCAGCTAACATATAACCATACACACCATATGTATAGAAAAATCAAATTATTTGAGATTTCCACAAAATCAATAAAAGGTTGCCACACCTTAAAAAATTTTCCCTCCGACCCTCTTAATGAAAACCTGATTTTTTCTAAATGAAGACAAGACATCATTTCTCTAACCCACTGAGTGGGAGGATGAGAATCCTTCCATTTTAGCAAAATAGCCCTACGTGCTAATAAAGTCGAAAATGAAAGGATTTTACATTTTGAAGAAGGCAACTGTATATCCTCTGAAGTAACCCCAAATAGTGCCACCTGTGGAACTGGATCTAGCTTGTGCTGAAGAATCACAGATAACGTGTCAAATATTAACTTCCAGAAATGCTTTAAGTTGGGGCAAGTCCAGAACATATGAAATAAAGTGCCTTCAGCACAATTACATCTATTGCACAAAGGACTGGTACCTGGAAACATTTGGGCTAATTTAGTCTTAGAGATATAAGCTCTGTGCACTACTTTAAATTGAATAAGGGAGTGCCGGGCACACATTGATGATGAGTGAATTCTTTTAAGAATATCGTTCCATAGATCATTCGAAATCGAACCACAAAGATCCTCTTCCCAAGCACTCTTAATGTTATCTGTTAGGGTAGATGACTGGTTCAGAAGTAGATTATACAACATAGAAATTGAGCCTTTAGCTAGTATATTACAAGAAAGAAAATAATCTAAATGGTTTCCAGAGGGCAAAACAGGAAATTCCGGTATGAGGGATCTAATATAATCTCTTATTTGTAGGACTCTGAAAAAATCAGACTTAATCAGCGCGTAATTTGATATCAACTGATCAAAAGATGCAAACACTTAGTCTATGAATAGGTCTTTAAAGCATACTATTCCCTTATCGAACCAACCTCTGAAAGAATTGTCTTACATTGAATGGGAAAAAAAAATGATTTCGAGCTATAGGGCTGAGAAGAGAAAAGCTATCAAAACCAAATGACCTCCTAAACTGAATCCAGATCCTCAGTGAATGTTTCACCACTGGGCAGTCTGTAAAATTGTAAGAAATCAATTGCCGCTTGGCCGCAAGTAGAGCCGGAAGAGAAATTTGATTATGAGCATGCATCTCCATATCTACCCAGGATGGTTTATTAGGCTGCAAATGATATTGCCACCAATACAGTGTATTACGCATATTCGCTGCCCAATAATAAAACTTAAAGTTGGGCAAAGACATCCCACCCTCACACCTGGCCTTTTGAAGGTGTGCTTTCTTCAACCTAGGATGTTTGCCATTCCAAATGAAATTAGAGATGACTGAATCTAAAGATTTAAAAAAAGATAAGGGAATAAAAAGAGGGAGACTTTGAAAAAGATACAGAAATTTCGGAAGGACCGTCATCTTAATAGAATTAATGCGCCCTATAAGTGATAACTTTAAAGGCGACCACTTAGAGAGATCTTTCTTAGTTCGTTCCAAGAGCATACTAAAATTATGTTTAAACAGCTGTTTATACTGGCGGGTAATACAAACACCAAGATAAGTAAATTTATTTTTAATTATCTTCAGAGGTATATTAGAGTACTGCAACTGCTTATCTACCATGTTTATTGGGAAAAGTTCACTCTTTTGTAAATTAAGCTTATAGCCTGAGAGCCTACCAAAGTTCTCTAGCAAAGTTAGAGCCGGGGGCAGGGAAATCTGTGGATTAAATATGTAAAGCAGTAAATCGTCTGCATATAATGTTACCTTGTGCATGGTATCCCTTCGTGTAATCCCGGCAATTTGCTGACATTCACGTAGAGCGATTGCCAGTGGCTCGATGGCAAGAGCAAATAATAATGGACTTAATGGACAACCCTGCCTGGTTCCACGCTGCAGATTAAATGAACGGGACTGCAACCCATTAGTTAAGACTACAGCAGAAGGTGTGTTATATAGTAATTTAATCCATGAGAGAAAGTTAGGGCCAAATCCAAATTTTTCTAAAGCTAGAAAAAGGTAATCCCTCTCTACTCTATCGAATGCTTTCTCAGCATCTAGAGAAACTACACATTCTGGAATAGAGTGGTGCTGAGAGTAAATTATATTAAGCAAGCGGCGAATATTAAAAAATGAATGGCGGTTTTTAATAAAGCCTGTCTGATCAGGAGAGATTATGCTAGGGAGGACATTCTCCAACCTTGAGGCAATCACTTTTGCTAGAATTTTAACGTCGCAATTAAGTAAAGATATGGGTCTATAAGACGCACAATCCAAAGGGTCCTTATCCTTTTTAAGCAAAAAGAAAATACATGCCTGACTTAAAGTAGGAGGGAGAGCCCCTGACTTGAAGGAGTCAGAAAAGACAACTGTTAAAAAAGGAGTGAGCTGCTTAGAAATTTTTTTGTAGAACTCTGACGGAAAACCATCAGGACCTGGTGATTTTCCAGATTGCATGACAGAAATAGCAGCTATCAACTCCTCCTGTGAAACAGGTTCCTCCAAAGATTTGCTAATGTCAGGGGGTTAGGTGGGAACCTGTATTTGATCAAAAAAGTTTGTAATATCTTCTCGTTAAGGGGATTCAGTAGTATATAAAGTAGAATAAAAGTCCCTAAATTTATCGTTAATGATGTTTTGGTGAGTTGTAATCTCACCATTATTTAGACGGATACCACTAATAATTTGCTTTGCCTTGAACCCACGCAGTTGGTTGGCTAATAACTTTCCAGATTTTTCCCCGCTCTCATAAAACACACTTCTAGTTCTTCTCAAAAGGGACTCTATCTCACCAGTTGACAGTAAATCCAACTCTGCCTTCAGTTTACAGCGTCTCTCATATACATTCGAGGTAGGTGAACTTGCGTATTGTGTATCTAATCGAAAAATTTCATCAGCTAAGGATATTTGTTTTTCTTTCAACTTTCTCTTCTTGGTGGCATTATATGAAATGATTTGGCCTCTGATATATGCTTTAAGAGCATCCAAAACTATTATATTAGAAACATCTGGGGAAATATTAACACTCAAAAAGAAGGAGATTTGGTCAGAAATAAATCCAACAAAATCATCATCTGCTAAAAGTGAGGTATTAAGCCACCAGCTCCTCCTTAGAGAGGGCAAGTTTGAAAACTTTAAATCAAGAACAAGGGGGGCGTGATCTGAAATAATAATACTTTGGTATGCACAGCAACAAACATCAGAGATCAGAGCATTGTCCAAAACAAAATAGTCAATTCGAGAATAAGAATGATGAACTTTTGAAAAAAAGGAGTATTCTCTTTTTTGTGGGTTTAGAAAACGCCAAATATCGGAGAGGCCATTATCAGAAAAAAAATTGTTCAAGTATTTAGAAGATCTACTGGGAGCACCTAATTTAGAAGAAGAGCGGTCTAAGCTTGCGTCCAAACAGCAATTAAAATCACCCCCAAGAATAAGAGAATGAGAATTAAGATCTGGAAGGAGTGAAAGGGCATGTTTAAAAAAAGTGATATCATCAAAATTTGGGGCATAAAAATTTGCTAGAATTAAATTCTTTTTACATAAAGTGCCTGTAACAATAATGTAACGTCCGTTTTTATCTGCTATTATGTTGTTTGGGGTAAAAGGCACGTTCTTGTCAATCAAAATTGCCACACCTCTCGCCTTAGCTTGAAATGATGAATGAAAAAACTGCCCATTCCATTTCTGATTAAGATAAGGATGATTCCTATTATGCAAATGAGTCTCTTGCAGAAAAGCAATCTCTGCTTTGTGCAATCGGAGATGTGCAAGAACTTTATTTCTTTTCACTATGTTATTTAGGCCCTTGACATTCCAGCTTATTAATCTCAACTCCCTACCCATAGTTACCAAAAAAGCGGGCTGTAAATGAATTGTGGAAATAAAGAAAATAAAAATAAAAGAAGGAAAAATAAATAACTAAATTAAAACTGAAGACCCACATATAAACACTTAGTATAGAAAAGGCTACATATAAAAATATGAAATTATCATGGCACCGTCCCGTAACGAACTCCAACCCTCCCACTAGATCAAGCCAACCCCATAGACACGTTGTTATTAACATAATACAACGTTCAAAAATCCCCCATGCAATTTACACTCTTCCTTTACCTCTCCTTACCTTATATAAACTCAACCCTGTGTTTCAGAAAATCCTCCTTAAAGAACATGACATCTTTTATTATTAGAACAGTGGCATAACTTTTCCACCTTATAAAAACGCAATCAGGTAAAACTATTTAAAAGTGTATAACGGTAATGTCCTCTATGAAGCATTACGGTGAGATCCTAGAAAGTTCTTGGCCTCTTCAACCGAGGGGAGCCACTTTTGTTCATCGGCTTTTGTCGTAATTCTCAGTCTCGCCGGGAAGAGGAGGGATGGTTTGAAACCCAGATTGTAAAGTTCTGTCATAACTCCGCGATATTGTGCGCGTTGCTCCACAACCTCAGGGCTGTAGTCATCGTAGATAGCGATCGGTTTGTCATGATATTGTAGAGAGCCCCTTCGTTTCCGAGCCTCTCGCATCACAGCCTCTTTAATCTGATAGCGGTGAAGCCGAACTATCACAGCCCTTGGTTTTCCTCCTTGCTTCGGTTTGGCCACAAGAGCGCGATGCGCCCTGTCGATCTCCGGTGGGGATGATAGGATTTGTTCGCCCATAACATCCACCAGAAACTGCGAGAAAAACACAGATGGTCGAGGGCCCTCGACGGATTCTGGCACTCCGATAATTCTGATATTATTGCGCCGACTTCGACCCTCCAAGTCTGCCGTTTTAGCTTTTAGTTTAGCATAGCTCTCCGTTAGTTCAGAACAGGTCGCTTCTAGCGAGAGAATTCGCTCACTGAGAAGGTCGGCATTCGATTCTAGCGAAGTTATTTGCGTACCTTGATCCAGCACCGCTGTTTGAACTGAGTCCAGTTTCGCTTCCAAAGATATCAAGGCGGCTTTAAACTCAGTAGACCTCTCTATGTTCTTCCAGAAGGCTAGTTAAGGCCGCCATGTTAAACTCCGGGTGCGCTGCGGTACCATCGTCTTTAGGAGGGTCTTTTTTCCCATATTTGCCAGACTTTGATGCCAATTTTAGACTTTTTAAGCATTAAACATGTTCACAGTCAAGCACTAAGTGGTAAACAAATAAATAAAGTGGTGGAGGATTAAAGAATTGAAGAAAAAAAAGAAGTCCACAGGGACCTCGAGACAAGCGCGACTACTCCATTCACGCCCGCAACCGGAAGTCATGTAATGCATTTTTGAGATATTAATATAGTAATGTAACCAATTCCAAAAAAAAAAAGACAGTAACTTTTAATATATAATACATTTTTTCCAGTAGCTTGCCCAACTGTGTTCGTAACATTGCTAATGTTCATTAGCACAAAGATAAGATATTAACGGGGATGCGGAGCAAAATTGTTTATGCACAATGGGCTCTATGCACAGCTAGAGTTTTAAAGCCAACGATAAACCTCCGGTGATAGCTTAATGTGAGTATTTTAAATTTCACAAGGTTGTTTTAACAGCATCAATGTTGTAATGTAATTACAATGCATTCAGTTAAATAGACTTAAGCATTCATTTAGTTGTTCAAGCGTAAAATTTGATGAATGATGGTGTAACCACTACTATCAGTAGTATCTTGCCTCACAGCAAGAAGGTCGCTCGTTCGAGTCTCAGCTGGGTCAGTTTGTGTTTCTGTGTTTGTGTTTCTGAGTTTGCATGTTCTCCCCGTGTTCGCGTGGGTTTTCTCCGGGTGCTCCGGTTTCCCCCACAGTCCAAAGACATGCGGTACAGGTGAATTGGGTAGGCTAAAAATTGTCCGTAGTGTATGAGTGTGAATGAATGGTATGGGTTTCCAAGTGATGGGTTACAGCTAGAAGGGCATCCGCTGCCTAAAAAACACATGCTGGATAAGTTGGCGGTTCATTCCACTGTGACGACCCCAGTTTAATAAAGGGACTAAGCTGAAAAGAAAATTAATAAATGAATGTATAACAATAATTAATATTTTTACAGTAGTGTGATGGTTGGGTTTAGGGTTAGGGTGGGGGTGGGCTTTAAAAAATACAATTTATTGGGTAATTTAATAGAAAGCATAAATAATACTCAATACAACTACTGTTTTTACGTTACTGTGACAGTTGATTTAGGGTTGGGGTGGGAGTAGACGTTAATAAAACACAACAAATGTGAAATTTAATAAATAATATAAATAATTATTTTTAACTTTCGGACGCAACTGTATCAGATCTAGCAACAACCAAAATACCGGGGTAAAACAAACTGTCATATTTTAAAGACACGGCCGGGGGCAAATGGACTTTAATGCAGTGCTTCTTATCTGATCTGAAACCCACTTCATATCGTATATCTAACAGGCAGTGAAGATCACTGATTTTTAAAGAAATTAGATCTTAAACATGACAATTTAGAAATGGAAAGACGTCATCAGAAGCCTTTGGGGTGCCTGGCTGAAAGTTAAATGTCTTTGTGCATATAGCCCATTTAGCTAACACGCAGATGTTGCATTAGAATTTGTATAAATTGTTAAATAGGATAATCTGTAAAATATTTTAAACAATTATATAGTTTTGTGTTATTGGTCTTTAATTTTTAAAGTTACTTATACAAATAAAAATAACTAATTGGAGATTTAAATCATCTTGTCCTTTTTGAGAAAGAATTACTCTTTACTTTTTACTCATGAGTACATTTTTAATGTGTTACTTTTAACTTTTTTTGAGTTTTTTTGAGTAGATTTATAGACATGTAACTTTACTTTTACTTTAGTAAAAAAAATTTAAGTAATAGTACTTTTACTTGAGAAGATTTATGACATCTAATGACATGCTAATTCAACTTGAAACATGCGAATGACATGTTAATTCATACTAGAATCATGCTAATAACATATCAATCATAATAGAATCATGTTAATAACATGCTAATCCATGCTAGAATCATGCTAATAAAATGTTAATCCATACTAGAATCATGCTAATAACACGCTAATCCATACTAGAACCATACTAATAACATGCTAATTCACAATGGAATTATGCTAACAACATCCTAATCCTCGCTAGAATCATGCTAATAACATGCTAATCCATCCTAGATTCATGATAACAAGCTAATTCATACTAGAATCAAGCTAAAAACATGCTAACTTACACTAGAATCCTGCTAACATGCTAATCCATGCAAGAATCCTGCTAATAACATGCTAATCCATACTAGAATCATAATAGTATGCTCATCCATGCTTGAATCATGTTAAAAACATGCTAATTTACACTGGAATCATGCTGACAACATGATAATCCTCGCTAGAACCATGTTAATAACATGCTAATTTGTGCTAGAATCATGCTAAAAACATGGTAATCCATGCTAGAATCATGCTTATAACATGCTAATCCATGCTAGAATCATGCTAATTTGTACTAGAATCATGCTAATAGCATGCTAGACTATGCTTGAATCATGCTAATAACACACTAATTCGTTCAAGATGCTGACAACCAGTGTTGTGCAAGTTACTTCCAAACTGTAATTCATTATGGATTATTCAAAATATTATTAATTCATTATGTAATATGTTACATGAGTCTTATATTAGGCTACTTTATAGTTACTTTTACCAAAATATCTTCATAATAAGAACTTAACATTCTAAAATGACTACTGCAGAGCATTTTACATCCAGTAGAAAGCGATATGATGTAGCAGAATGACTGTGACCAATGCAAGCTACTACAATATAGTATAGGCTATAATTGGCAATGTGAAGGCTCAAGACAATGCAAGAAAGGATGACAGTCAGAATCACCAATGATCTAAGTCTGTTAAGAGTATGGGTGAGGTAAAGTGATTATCTGGCAATATCTCTGAATAGCTTGACTATATTCATATTAGACACAACATGCCATGACACAATGCAGTTTTTTATATCCAGATACATCAGAATAAGTAGCTACTAGCTAACAATGTTTATAAATTACACTATACTTTACTACTCCTGTCTTATCTGCCTCGGAGCTAACTTAAACTGTCTGCATCACTGCTCTCTTCACTGCAAATGTCCAATCTGCATCATTCTCATGGTCACTAAAACCCAACTCACTTTCATCTGCTTGAAGAGCCAGTTCTGTCCTTTTCTTCTTTTACTTATCATAACGTGGTGATGCTCGCTAATACACTGTTCCCTGTATTCATATGTATTTAGAGTAGTATTGCCAGTAAAACTAGATTTTATCCATAATGCAAATGTCATTAACACATGACTAATCATGTTGTTATTGTTGCAACTTAAAAGTTTACAACTGACCTTGCTTGTTAGCTTACCCATTGCATTATTGCACGTCCCACTATTGTATAGTGTTGCCATTTGGAAACACATACATTTGATCGATGTACAAAAAAACTAATTTGATAAAAAAAAAAAGAGTTTTGAAAATGTCATCATAACTTATTGGAGGTGATGTTTCAGATTTTTTTGTGGATCTGACATGAGTTGATCCTTTGCTTTTATTGACGTTTACATTTGCATTCAGCAACTGTAGAAAAGGCTCCAAGGAAAGCAAGGCTGCGTCCGAAACCGCCTACTACTCAGTAGGTACTGCATTTGAATTTAAACGTACTACTTGCCCGTTAGCAAAGTACGTTCTATACAGTATGAATGTGAAAAGTATGAATGGAATTCGGACGTACTACATCCGCCATTTTGGCATAGTCACGTGACATAACTGCGTCATTTGCGTTGCTTTACTCCCATTTATGAATTCGCTCGAGGGGAATCATGGAATAGCGCAGTTAGCATGGGATGCGCACTCCAGAATCCCGCCGGAAGTAGTAAGTTCAATTCAATTCAATTCAGCTTTATTTGTATAGCGCTTTTACAATGTAGATTGTGTCAAAGCAGCTTCACATAAATGGTCATAGTAACTGGAACAGTGTGGTTCAGGTTTTAGTGTTTAAGTTCAGTTCAGTTCAGTTTAGCTCAGTTCAGTGTGATTTAATCATTACTGAGAGTTCAAACACTGAAGAGCAAATTCATCGATGCGCAGCTCTACCAATCCTGAACCATGCGAGGCAGTAAGTCATCCGGGTACTTCTCACATACTGTTTTACTACTCACATACTACTCGGCTCGCATACTGATTTTAGCCTACTACTATATAGTATGGAAGTATGCGGTTTTGGACGCAGTTTTATTAACAGACTTGTATTCTGAAAACTTAAGAGTGCATTTCCCGATGCTTCCAGTAGTAGGCATTATAGTTTTACTTTTCTGCTGCTTTCATTATTGAGTCAGAGATCGACGGCTGTGCAGCTTAAGTTTCATCCTGTTACTCCTGAAGTTCGTTTGCTGTTTTAAGTTTTCCAAGTGTTTTAAGTGCATGACCATAAAGTAAGTTTTCTCTTTATTTCTGTATGTTTTAACCATGTTGAAGTGTATTAGTATACGTTTACATCTGTATCATGCCCAGACATGCAATGCCTAATGCTTTATGTCCGATCGTGTGATCATTAAGCTAAATAGAGAGAGTTAGATGCTTCATCAGCCACTATAAATGTTAGAAATCTTTTATACTGCAGTATTAATCAATATTATTGCATTTGTGGTGATGTTTGGCAAATTATTTGATTATTAACGGTTTCTGCTGATGAAACTGCAAACTATCTTCAGTAAACTTTATTTTAGTTGAATCTCGTTCGTCCCGCGACAGTCTTACATTTGTTTATTGTGTCTTGGGTTTTAAAACTCGAGAAGATTAACTCTGAGTCATTCTCAGCCCTGTGTAAATCTAGTTTTTTCTTTCACGCTGCTTATAATTTACTAGGTAATCCAGAATTAAAAACAGTGTGGAAAAAATTCTCATTTTAAAAAATTCAAGTAATAAAACTGAGTGTTGAGGGAAAACCGATCAAAAGTTAACCCCCTAGGGTCGAAGACCGCGTATTTTCTCTCTCCGTGAACTGTTTTTAGAAACGCGTCAGTAAAATGCGCTAAAACTCCGCGAAAACAAAACACCCAGAGATGTGACACATATTTTTATAAAGCTTGAAGTGTCTACTTTTAAATGCAGCTATGCATGTTGAAAACAAATGTTGTTTGATAAAGAAATCAGTATGAAACCAATGCTATGTCTAGTTTCTCAGTCTGAGCTCATTAGAGTTAATTTGACCACGCCCACGAGGCTTTGATATTACAAATAGCCTGCATGAGAAGCGCGCAAAAGTAGACTGTGTCAGGAAAAACACGTCATTAAAATGAACTGAAACTCAGCAAATACTCAAAAAAGAAACATGGGAGATGTTTCTAAAGAAATCTTGATATGTCTACTTTTGCAAAATCTCCTTTCATGTAATCCGTATAAAAGTAAGAACTGGTACGGATTCTCCTTTCGCCTCATTACAGCGAACGTGATCCCGCCTTCAGTGAAGGCGCAGTTCATATGGAAATGAACAAAAGGGAGCCAGTCAGGTGATAATGTACACGCTCCCCGAGACATGGCATCAAACGACAAGCTTTATTATAGTTACTTACTTTTGTTTAAATGATGGCACGTTACATGGGTGAAGAAGCACAG
Source organism: Danio rerio (assembly GCF_052040795.2). NCBI lineage: Eukaryota > Metazoa > Chordata > Actinopteri > Cypriniformes > Danionidae > Danio > Danio rerio. The sequence continues at coordinate 25,459,201 of NC_141039.2, forward strand.
TACTAAACAGCGAAAAAGAATCATTACTCTGACTTTCAGCATGAGCCCTCCAAGTTTAGCGTGTTTCCTCATTAAACGCAACGAAAGTGAGTTGCGCGCGACATAGGCTACCTGAAGAGCTAGGACGGATGCAGGGGAGAGGGGTGTGCAATGTATTTAACGACCGGTTTGCGAGAAATTATCATTCATTTGCGGGCATTTGGGGGTCTCTGTGCACTTGCGGGATAATCCTAATCTTAGCAACTGGATAAATGTAAAGGTGGATTAAGCAAAATTGTTTCTACTCTATAACTAATCAACTCACAGCAATAAAACTTTACAATGAGTGCAACAGTTTGTATTCTATAGTTTATTATTATAATTTTTCATTTTCCATATCTGCAATTCCTGTATTTTGGCATTTTTTTGCAGTCCACTTAGAATCCAACATGGAAAATCAATGTTTTCTTTATTGGCATTGATTGTTTTGAAATTTAAATGTCATTAACATGCCTGTATTTCTTTAATAAATATGGCTGTCAAGCCAGGATCTTGATGGTTTATTGTGGGTATGTTGTTTACATGAAGAAATCTGTGTTACAAGTTAAACAAAAATTCTATTAAACAATTATATTTTGAATTTTAATTTTAATAAACAATTATATTTTGAATTTAAATAGTTTTTGTCTTGCGTTTACATGAATTTTACATTTGAATAGCCAAAATTACAAGTTTCAGTGTTTTAAATGCGATTAATCGACAGCACTAATATATATATATATGTATATGCATATATATATATATATATATATATATATATATATATATATATATATATATATATATATATATGTAATATGTATTATTATTAGATGTGTATATTATAAAAACAAATACTTGTTTACAATACAGGTGCTGTTCTATTTAAAAGTCCTATGTGGTGACTAAGTTTATTAGGTTAACTAGTATCGAGTTACTTTGTGTAATAGTTAAATATATGTTAAATTAACTGCAAACAAAAAAATATATATAAACATTTTTTTCTCAGTTTCTTTCTTGAAACTCTTAGTCACATACCTGTCTGATGGCTCATTATGCAGCTCATTATGCAGGTCTTTGTCTTCTCAGGTGTGACTCACTGCATAGAAATGATAGTTCACGCCTTCTCGCATAAACCATTTTCACACAGAAAGTGACTTAGAAATTTTAAGTAATTATATTGTTTTCTGTGAGCAAGTAAACAAGATGATTCTCACATCATTTTGAAGCAAAACACTAGGCTACAAGATCTAATTCTCAAAAGTCTTGTGCACAAATGTTCTCTGTGTGTTTCACGGCCTTGTTTCAGTGGCTTCAAAATGTTGTTTTTTCACCTACCACGCATAAACATTTCTTTCTCAAAAACACAAACACATACAAACATGCTGCTTATGCCTAGTTCAGACTGCGTGATTTTAGCCCCGATTTTGGCTCGCCGACAGGTTTTGAAAAATCGCCGACAAATGCCTGAAATCACAGGTAAATCGCTGCTCTTGCACGTGAGTGACAATCACAGAGTATGAACGATCAAAGACGCGATCTGAGAGAATCGCCGATGAGTCGCCGATGCCTGTGAGATATTTGGCATGCTAAATATCTGGAGCTGTCGGCGATGCAAATCATGCCGTGTGAATTGAGTTTTGACTGAAAATAACATCAACGATCGCCTACAGCCAATGAGAGAGCAGCTTTCACTTGTGTGTGCTTGTGTGTATACCTGCTGCAGGGGGAGAAGTTAAAAGCACTCATTTTCGGTTTATTTGGACCCACGAAATGGAGGAAAAACTAGTGGAGGTTTGACAGGACTCAGGAGCAACCGTGTCTGTTTGACATTTCATACAGAAAGAAATTAGTTTTTATCAACGTTGAGGAGAAATGGCTAATTCCCTTTAAACCCAGGTGAGCAAACATGTACATGTTCAACCCCATTAAAGGCTTCTTTCATATTATGTAGTTAATAACAAAAGATAGGCTATACTACATGTTTTTGGCTGTGAGACGTAGTTTGGACGAAGTTGTCGGCGATTCTTGCAGTGTAAACAAAGCAGCGACGAAACGCCAGCCCAGATAGTCAAGCAGTGTGAAAACAGCTGTGACACGACTAGTTGGAAAATCATGCAGTCTGAACTCGGCATTAGGTATTATTGTAGCCCAACTTGTGCTGTTTACAGTGTTATCACCCTTTAGACATTAATATGTTTTTAAGATACTAAAAATAACACAAATGTCAGTGCATGTCAAAACTTGTCCAGAGCCCCAAAACACCCTCAGACCCCAGAGGGTTAAAGGTCATTAGGCCTTATGCGGTTTCAACACTTGTTCTGGAATGAACCAATTTTCTTTGCTTTTCCAGCAGAATGACTAGTGTCTGTCCTCTAGTGGCCTCTGACTGATACTGTCTGAATTTACGTTTTTATTCAATCTTATAAATGTGGAAATGTCAGACCAGTAGATCTTGATTTTATAGTAACTTTTTTCTTTGGTCCCCGAGAAGAAAATGACCCCTAAGAAGAAGAAAAAAATACAGTCTGTACAGTATAAACATAATTACTTTTATATCCTCTTAAAGAGATATGTGCAAGCCATGTTTGTGTGCATGCGTGCGTGCGTGCGTGCGTGCGTGTGTGTGTTTGTGTGTGTGTGAGAGAGATAGAGAGTGTCTGCACAGTCCTCTTACCACTTATTCTACATTGTGCTTTAATTACTAAATTATTATTTATTGTTCAATATTTCCCAAAACTTTGCTCAGTTACAGTCACATCAGTTTATAAGTGTGTGTGAGAGTGTATATGTTTAGCTGTTTTGTTTAGGCGTTCAATTGATGTGTTTAAGTGTTTCATTCACTGCTGTCTGCTTTTTCAGCATCTTGGCTGATTTTATGTATTTTTTATGAAAACAGGACTGGTGCAACAAAGTCTTTTTTTATTCATGTTTTTATTTACAAATGTTTTCATTGTTGGGGCTGTGCCCTCTTCTCCGGATCTTCTGTGTCTTTTCCAGGATCTTTTCTTGAGGCCTGATCTTTTTTTCTGGATCCTCTGTTGTTGCTGTGACCTTTTTTTAGGATTCTTTGTTGCTGCTGTGTCCTTTTTTAAGCTCTCCTGTTGAATCTGTAACTTTTTTTAGCGTCAGGAACTGTGGTGCTCAGTAGTGCAAATAATCTTTCCCGTCCATTTGCACTACATTCCTTATTCCTTATTCCTTGACCTGAAACATACAGACACACACCAAATCAAGGTTATTGATTCAGATTCGTCACAATAAACAAAAACCATAAAATGTACAATAAAAAACATTTTCAAATGAAAGGAGAATCTATTTTCCAAATCATTAGAAGCTGATCTACAGTTCAGTACCTTAAACCATTGATGGAAAATGATTTCTTCCAGAGGAATCCGCTGGCTTGGGTTTTCCTGCAGGAGAGCTTGAATCAAATCACAGCATTCTGTGCAGAACGATGGTGGGAAGAAGTGAGAGAAACACATTATCAACTTCAACTTTACATCTGCTGTCATTTTATTCATCTATAAGATCTGACTCTACTCTACTTTAGAATCAGAACATTGTCACCATTATCCAATATCCAACTCTTAGTTTTAATCCATCATTTTGTGTGATTTAAACTACAACTGCTCGTCTATGATGTGATGAATGACGTCTTACCTTCTGACAATCCAGGCTCAGTCCAGTTTCCATCATCGATCCTCTGCGTGTCCGTGACTTCAGGAAATCGTTGACACAGCAGCAGGAATAACAGAACTCCTAAAGACCATACAGTGGATGGTTCTGCATGGTATTCGTCGTCTAGGTAGTACTCCGGTGGGAAGTACTCCTTTGTGCCTGAAGGAACAAGATTTGGTCTCAGCATGAAACACTAAAGCATGTTTTCTCTGTAACATGAAAATACATGATTGGTCAAATTGATAGTCCAGACTACAGGTGTTAAGTTTAATACATACCACAGAAACTGTCATAGCCAGATTCCTGGAGAAGAGCTCCACAGCCAAAGTCAATTAGCTTGACCTCCAGCGTGTCCGTGTTGACCAGCAGGTTCTCCAGCTTTATGTCCCGGTGAAATACCCCACGTCTGCAGCACATGAGACCGGCCGTTGTTGCCTGCTCCATGATCTTTTGAGCCTGGCGTTCAGTGATGGAGCCGAGAGACATTATGAAGTCCAACAGATCTACACAGGGTGAAGGTCGTTCCAGGATCATGATGTAACAATCCTGCTGGTCCTGCCAGTCCAGCAGCTCAATGATCTCTGGAACCTTGCCGCCTCTATGAGCCAGTATCAACAGGCCGATCTCTAAAGGAAGGGGCTCAGGATGACCAGCCTAGAAGAAAGATTAGTTTGGCGGTGTTGCTTCCCCAAATATACTGTTGTCAGTGCCTTTACATGTTTAAGTCTACTTACGATGTTGATGTATTTCATGTTCGATGGCTTTCTGGCAATTTTTACTGCCACCTGTTCAACAAAACAACACTTCTGTTATGATCACATCAAGTGCACTAAAAAGTGAACATAATATATGTTAAAGGGATTGTTCACCTCAAGGCCATCCTCCAAGCGCTTGCCTTCATAGACGCTGCCAAATCCTCCCTCTCCAATCTCCTTGCCGAGCTCATACTGGTCCAGAATGTCACCTGTTAAAAGATGAATAAGTGCAGCTGATGTGAAATGTCAAGCACTGACAGACACGTGTGTAATGTTTGAGGTGGAATAGACATATGCCTATATTCAATAATTCAATACATCGTGAAAATGAACCTGCACAATACTGATATGGTGGTCACTTCAAAATACAGCAAACAGTGATTGAAACTTTTAGAGTGCTTTTTAATGAGAGAAGGCCACACATTCTTAAATGACCACTAGATTTACCTTCAGAACTCTTCTTGTGGATCTGAACAGGAGTCTGGTCCTCCTGACTAGAGCTACTGCTGGACTTCTGGACTTTACAGGAGAGCAGCTTTTCAGGACTGTCAGTCCTTCTCCTCTTTCTCTCACTTTCCTCAGCAACATCAGTGGACTGAAGGCTGGTGATGGATATTGGAGGTGTATGAGGATGGAAATCATTCACATGAGAGCTGTGACAACTTCGTTTTCTCTTTTGGCCACAGAGAAAAGTCATCCACTGGTTGTCATCTGTATTTAGAGATGTAAGACATGCATTAATGATAATGATAATGGCTTATAAAATTGATTTGTATTTTGATGTAAAGTGTAAAGACACACTTCATCTTAGAGATCAGAAACAGTCATGAATTGGGTTTCTTATAGTGAATGCTCATAATTTGCCCTCAACAAATCGGAATCATACACATTTTATGCCCATTATTGAGTCCATTGAATATTGATATTTATACCATTTTTATATTTCAGTGATATTATTAAGAATCTGTAATTATTTAAATGATTTATGTACAATACAGATTGTTGTAAAGATTTCTCTTTTAGTGGATAAATTATGAGAAACTTTGATTACCAAACAATTTGTTCTACTTAAATTTGTGTTATAAACCTAAAAAAAGTTAAATTATTATTATTTTTTATTGTATGTGTTCAGTTTTTAGTTACTTTACTCTCAAAATTATTCCTCATAAATCTGCAGACTTTTTAAACAAAATTCTCAGCAGAACTAGCAAAACATGTCCAAAGAATCTGTCTGGGCCTATATGTACATGTACAGAGATCTAGTGAACACAAAACATGGTCAGATTGACAAACAGTGACTGGATTTACCCTCAGCGTAAAGGGAGAGCGGCTTTTCAAAACTCTCCCACCTCCTCTTCTTTCTCACTTGTATCTCAGTCTCCTCACCAACACCAACGGGTGAATGGTTCTCAGCCACATTGGCGCTGGATGTTGGAGGTGTACGAATATGTAAATCATACACTTGAGTGTCTTGAGAACAACGCTTTCTTTTCAATGCCATAATAACAGAATTCACTGGGAACACTACTATTACCAACTGCAATGAGAAGACGCAATGAGGAGATTCTGAACTCTCTTCTACTTTTAATCCTGCGTTCTTCTGTTTCTATGACAGCGCATTCCGGAACACTTGTTTACATTCAAAATCCCAACACCATATTTGACAAGCTATCTAAACTAGATATATAATAGACAGACAGGCAGATACAAGCTATAATCTTTAATCTTTCACTTCTCAATAATAAGGAACAGTATTTTCACCACAAATATATACATAAATACAAGAAATAAAGTTGTAAATACAACACCAAACTGATTCTGAAACATTATTGTCCAGGAACTAAATAAAACACTGTCATTTTAAGATTAGATAATCTCAAATAATTTTGATTTAATTAAAGAAAATTGTATTAAATGTTGTAATTGCTAACAGAGCAAACTCAAAATAACATTATTAGGCCTACATTTAGTCATGTGACGTATGTGTGAAGTAAAACATAAAACTAAGACTAAAATTATTATATATCCAGTAACGAAATGAAACAAAGTAATTTTAAGCTTAATTTTATACAGTAGATTTTAGCTGAAAATGTGACATTTGCAGTAAAAACTCAAAACATAAATTCACATAGAAAATATTTGTTTAACACTGTATTCAACTGTTTATATTTTTCAGAACAACTGACCACAGAGTTATGGGATCAGAAAAATATAGTTCTATAAACATGTTTTGTACTTTAAATGATAATACTTTGTAGAAATTTTTTAAATTAAACTGCACGACCCAAAAGAATTAAGGATCATCAAAATGATTAGAGTTGGCTCTCTATAAAACAAAAATGATTGATTTTATTTTATGTAATATTTTTGCCTTTATGAGGAAAAAGTGTCGTTATGGATGTGACCGATGTGGAATTGTCACTTGTGTGACTTTGGTAAATCAAATATAATTGTTTGAAAAAGCTGACAGAGACATTTTTGAGCATTTTTAAAGTTCTGTAAAATACTTGCTTAGACAAAAAAAAAAAAAACGGGTTCCATTTTTTTGGTGAAAACTTAAATTTTTTTATGGCAAGGTTGACAATTGCATTAATTATTCTTATATGTCATATGTATAAACAATAATACTATATTTAGTGTCATCTTTGTTGGAGAGAAGAATTCATATCAATCCTGTAACGTGTATCTGTGAAATATATATAGCTTGGCTTGGGCGGTATTACGGTATTATGGTATACCGCGGGATCTAAAAATAGCAACGGTGTCAGTTTCAATACTGTTATACCGTCATAAAATATTAAATATCCTTTATTTAATGCCCACAAAAACGTATGTGTGATTGCCATCACAGGACAGTGTGGAGGAGAGAGAGGGAGAGGGAGGGAAGGGAGAGGGAGAGGGAGGGAGGGGGAGAGGTGAGGTGACGAGTCGCGCTCCAAAGTGACCTGCAGTTTGGCAGTATTTCCGGTTTCGACTGAACAGAAGGGAGATGTGTGCTGCGTCCCAAATCGCATACTTATGCACTATTCTACGCCATTTTGTAGTATAAATAGTGTAAGTAGTGTGTTCACACTGAAAACTCTAAAAATAATAAGTGCACTTTAATTTCCCGGATGATGCACTCATTCAGTCGCTAAAATGAAGTGTGGAATGATGGACACTTCACGCACTCAACGACCGCAGGTTTGCTTACGTAGCGGAAGAGGCGGAGCTATCGGACGCACATGTTGAATAACTTTATTTATTTTGGATGGTGAGAACAAAATTCTTCTACGAGAGTGATTATAGTGCCTCCCGATGGTGAATGCGGCAACACTTACGGCAGGTAATATTTGATAATTCGGTCGTTTATTTCACTGATTTGGCAAATGTCAAACGTCATCAGGGAAACGGTTTGAATTTCCGCTTAGTAAAAAAACATTAGTGTGCCATTTGGGACGCCACTACATACATGTACTATCCTGTTGAGTGTGTAAGTGCATAAGTACATAGTGCATGAGTGCATAGTGTATAGTGTGCCATTTGGGACGCAGCTGTGGTAAATATAAACTAGAGGTCTGCATTAGAGCTGAAGATCTTTGCCCAAGCCCGGAGGGACCAGAAAAAATCCAAATCACTGCATTAAAATCCATCCCTGCAAAGGTGAAGCAAATGATGACGGAGAATTAAAAAAAAAGCTAATTTTGACGGCGGTCAAGTCAGTCACTAGCTCAGAAGGAACGGTTATTCAAGTCGCCAAGGTATTTCGGCGGTCGCTTATACACTGCGTATTACGGTAGAGCGCAAACCGCAAGCGGACAGGGTCAAAGATGGGGTGACTTGCTACATTAAAACTACTGTTATGGCAAATAAAATGGATGTTCCCGGCTGGTAGAAGATGAACAAATAATCCTACCCAAAACTTGCAAAATTAGCCAGATCAGAACTCTGCATCTCGGCCTGTAGCAGCAGGAAAGGGTGTTCAGTTCTGCTGGAAGCCTGTGGATTTAATAATGTTCCTCCACAAAAAAAAAAAAAAAAAAAAAAAAAAAAAAAAACATGTAGCCTAATCTTGGTGAGTAAAGGGTTTTTAAATTATAAATGAATATTAATTATACCATATAATCATAATGTAGACAGAGTATACAGGCTTGGCAAAAATTTTTTTTAATTCAGCTTTACCTTAATGCCAGATTGTGAAGAAAAGTGGCGAAACAAATCTTGCACAGCCTTTATCTTAATTTCGTTATTGCCAAAATGCCCGTCATCATTAAGGGTTTATTTTAATTTGATTTGTTAGGCAAGATTTATTTTCATTGGTGTGTTAGCCAATTTAATGGCTAAGGGTATGTATACCTAAGTTAGACCTATTTAGAGTGTTGCGATGTTACGATGTTACAGAGGACTTATTTTATTTTTTTGTTCCAACTTCCACGTGGCATATATAGTCTACATTTGTTACAAATAAATTATGTTAAAACATATAAATGACCCATTCTTGAAAAAAGGCAATAGAGCTGTGCGCATGAGCACATTTGTATAATGTCGGGCTGTAAACGGGTTCGGGCTTTATAAAGCTGTTCATCAAAATGTACCTGTCGGACTCAGGCTTCATCGTGCCTAATTTTTATGGCCCGATTACAGCTCGCTGCATTCCCGCTGCTGTAAATCATTATTGAAATGATTTTCTGAATAAATACTTATTATTATTATTATTATTGAACTGAATTGAATTGAGAGAGAAAGAGAAAGAGAGAGAGAGAGAGAGAGAGAGAGAGAGCGAGAGCAATGCTGTGCATCGCTTGGCGCGCTCTCTCTCTCTTTGTGTGTGTGTGTGTGTGTGTGTGTCTGCATGCGAATGAGAGGAGTGTCCCGCGCAAGAATACAAACAAGACAAACAGGTGACCGCGAACAAGGTCGCATATAAGGTATTCAGTTTCTGAATGGTTTAGGCACAAGCTAACAGTTTGGTGACGCTGTCTGAGCCTTACGTCATAATTTTTTTTTATTACGCCGGTAATACCGGATACCGGGGTAAAATATGGAGGCGGTTTGACGGTATCAAAATTTGGATACCGCCCAAGCCATATAGCTATCACTATTTTTTGTTTTTTGTTGGAAACACTCACATCTTATTACAATAACAAGTGTGTTTTTCCTGCAAAGACATGTAGAAGGGAGGTGACCACCTCTATCAAATTTTGAACAACCTCGTCAAATCAGGCAGGCGATCACTACTGACAGACCCTAAGTAATGCTCAAGTGCTGGTCATGTATTTAATTACATTTAATGTTAACAGTTTTAAATAAGATCATGGTTTGATAAGATTCCAACAATAATACAAAATGTGTTTATTTCCAGTAGCAAACATTTCATCATGACTACTAAATGAATAATGCCTGAATAGTGTCACGTGCTCATTCAAAACTTTTAATCAAGCATTGTCAGCTGTAGTCACCAAGCAGTGTATAAAATAGTTTGTTTGCATTTATGTCTTTAAAATGTTTTGTGTCTGAAATATTTGACCTCTCAGATGAGTGTCACTTTTACCTCAGGGCAGGCCCGTGCAGAGACTTTCGTCTTTTCCTCTCAGTCTTTTAAGCTGGATGGCTTGATAACCTCCTCAACCCCTGTTGTAAGTAGAAGGTGGGAGAGCTGTGTGAGAGCTTAAATGTATTAAAATAAAATACTATACATAATAAAATATTTTTAATATACTACAAAATGCTAATAAAAGGGAGCATGAAATGTCTTCACAAACCTTCTATCAATAGGCCTATTGGATCAATCCCTTCACCATTAAACTGGCTTAGTGTAGTAAACCATGTTTGACAGCAACAGCGTTTCTCTGAGCAAGTTTAAGTCAGCTTCTCTGTCGACTCATTCACTTCTACTAAACATAAAACATGTAACTTTTGTTGTCCTTGATTTTAGTCTAGATTTTAAGTTTTATACAGAAAGTATTGTCTTGAAGATGACTCCTTTAATGCTGTAAAAATCATTCACAGCACATAATAAGTTGGATTATGATACTATATCTCTTGATTGCTACCATCTCTAAAAGTCTTATATTTCAACATTTTTGAAGTTGAAATCTTCAATACTGAATGTAAAATTACAATTTCTGAAAACTACTAAAATCTCAATTTTTAGTCATTTCTATATTTCATTGCAATTGTACTCTTAAACACACAATATAAAACATACTGTACTGTACATGAAGTATACAAGAAGACATTTACAATAGGGGAGCGCAGGGCACAAAGTAACGTGGGGTTAAGTGTAACACAGAGTTTTAAGGTATTTGCTCAGACTTGATCATGGCATACTTCCGAGGTTTTCACCACAGTGTCAGCAGATGTCTTCCTGAAAATTATTGAAAAAGTTCTGTGAAATTTGGATGAGAAACACAAGAGAAATCATTTTTGCAGCATAAAGGTATTTTTTATTATAGTCAATATTTTTTTATTTAAAAAATCTGTAAAAGTATGAACGTGAAAATCTTGTATTGTTGTGATCACCGTCTTCTAGGCTAAAAGCTAAAACCCTTTTGAAAGATCTAAGAATCACACAGTGACTGCTAGCCAGTTTTGAGGAAAACATGAAACAGCGGGGTTGTAACAGGGTGTTAAAATTAAGCCACATACTGTTGGACACCAATTAAACTAACACGATATTTTTAAATTTTGAGTGTTGAGAACTTTTTAAATAAAATGATTTTTAATAGGCCTGCCATACTTCCAGGATTATTATTGGGCTGCGAACTGCAGAGTCTTATCTTACTGGAAAAAATCTCATCCTGCAGGTGACATTCCATCTTGGCTCACCATCGAACAGAGTGTAACAATCTACTCTCTTTCCTCTCTACTTTTTGCGGCGCCTTCACCATCGATAAAAGTAGTCAACACAAACTTTATACTTAGCAGCTCTCTCAAAATATGGTGTCAGATCCGGAAAGCGTTTAAGTTGCCATCTACCACATTGTCCACCCCTATTGCTCATAACCACGCCTTTAAGCCATCACTCAATGACTCCACATTTTCAGTTTGGTCCAGTAAAGGAATGGTCACTGTAAAAGACTTGTACATGGATGGAAAATTTGCTACATTCCCTCACCTGAAACAAAAATTTTGATCTTTTTTTTTTATCTTTTACCGTCGTTTTTTTAGATATCTACAGCTGAGAAACTATGTTCAAACATCCATCTCCCACTTTGAACTATTAGCAGATGAACATGATATATATATAAATTACTTTCTGCCTATCCTAATGCCTCTAATTTGATTTCCCATTTTATAGACGTTTTTAATAATCAGTTTGACATATCTACCTTGTATTTGAAAGACTCCTGAGAGAAAGATTTAGGCATTCAAATTACCAATGAGGACTGGGAAAAGTCTATCAAGGTCATAAATACATGTTCTATTAACTCCAGACATCAACTAATCCAATATAAAGTAGTACATCGGCTTCATTATTCTAGGGTTAAGCTTAATAAATTCTACCCCTCCATCTCCTCTAAATAACAAATGTGAATCTGCGGAAGGCTCTTTAGGACATGTTTTTTGGTCATGCCCAAGACTTTTTGATTTTTGGAGCGAAATTTTCAACTTCTACTCTGAGGCTTATTCTTGTGACCAAGCCCCTGATCCAGCAATCGCTGTTTTTGGTTGGTCTGACTCACTTCGTGGGTTCAGTCAACAATTTAAAAAAGCTGTTCAATATGGAATGGTGTTAGCTAAAAAATTTATTCGGTAACACTTTACAATAAGGTTCATTAGTTAATGCATTTACTAACATAAAATAATCATGAACAACACATGTACAGCATTTATTAATCATAATTGAGCATTTACTGATGCATTATTAACATTTAAGTCCATGCTTGTTAACATTAGTTAATGCACCATGAGTTAACATGAACTAACAATGAACTACTTTATTTTCATTAACTAACGTTTATTAACATGAATAAATACTGTAGTAAATGTATTGTTCATTGTTTGTTCATGTTAGTAAATGCATTACTTAACATTAACTAATGAACCTTATTGTAAAGTGTGACCAATTATTCTTTATTTATGGAAAAAGGCATCAAAACCACTTTTTAAATCCTGGCTTTTAGAATTTTCCACCACTTTACATTTAGAGTGATTAAGACACAATCTTTCTGACAACATTGCCGGCTTAGAAGCCACCTGGAAACCCTTTTTTAATTATTTGTCAAATGCCCAGAATAACAATTTAAAGGTATAACCCTGTTATCGTCTGCAAGATCACCATATTGCTTTCGCCCACTGGCCTAGATATATATGTGTAACATTGTTGACCCATGTATAATATTAGAGGAACTGATGTAATAATGATGTCTTATGATGTCTTATGTCCCTTTTTAAAAAATTATTATTTTTTTTTGCTTTTTCTCTATTGTCTTTATAATTGCTGTTGCTTTTTGTATCGCTCTGTCTTGCTTGAAGGAAATAAAAATATAATATTAAAAAAAAAAATATATATATATATATATATATATATATATATATATTATTGCTAATACTACAAGGCATTGTATAATAATGGATAATAATCCAAATCAATTCAAATGTATTTATCCAATAAATAAATAAGCATACTGTGCTATGTAGAATAAAAAATCTATTGAGCTAGGTACTGAGAAAATATAGCTATTATTTAAAGTAAACTCAATTTAAATTGTGTTTAATCTGCCTTTTTAAGCATGTGTTACAACTAACCCTCTGTCTGTAACAACTTGCCCCGCAGGTGGGTTAAATAGTAACATTTTTACTCGTGGCACTTTTGGCAACACTGCACAGAAACCATAGGTTCGGCGATCCTACTTTTAGTGCTCATTTGTAGGAGAGGCTTGTTTTTTGTTGGTAAAAAACAAATGGTTTGTCTAAGCCCAATACTTTCTTTATTATTTGACCAAAACCAAAAAGTGTTACTTTGTGCCCCACTCTGCCCTACTGTCATCCATCTAATTACAATGTTATAACAATGTAACAATGTTGTTACATAATAATTATACTGTAATGACATAAAAAATGACATCCAAACTAAAAGTTTGTAATTAATTCATTCGGTCTGAGTGAACGCTGGCATGATCTGTTGCCGCTGCACACCGGTAAATTTTTTAAACATTTAAAATCTCGTTCAACGATCAACATTACAGTTGAACTGTTTTAACAAAACAATTTGGACAATTCTGCAGCCTGCTTCAGTTTTATGGATTTTACCTGCTCTGCGCCTGTTCTTCTGGTTTCTGCTCACCTGCGTGTCTAAGCTGTCAGCATCTGCATCCGCCTCTGCTTCACAATGTACAAGTTATTATCCGACAAAATGTACTTGTAGCTTGTGTTTGCCTGGTGTTTCCTGACGCTTGTCTACCAGCCCGTGATTGGATTGTTGCAGTACTCGGCTGCTGAACTACACCGTGTGCGGCTCCATCTCTCAGCGCCTTTGCCAGCTGTGTTGCACCTCCACCCGGACATCGCATTCCTGCCCCACCAAAGATATATCCATCGTGGATCCAGACGGAGTGCTCATCAGGGCTCATCGTCACAAATAAAGTCCATTTGGTCCAATTTTCGTCGTCCTCCACAAAACACCGGTCGGACTGTCAGTCACAGAGTTTTAGCCAACCCAGCCCGGTCGGCTAACACCACTGCTGTACTTTCTGACAACTTTATCAATATCAACTTCGGTCTTTTAAACATCCGCTCAATTACGAGCAAGGGGCATCTTGTCCAAGATGTCCTCAGTGAACGCAACCTTGACCTTCTGTGTCTAACTGAGACTTGGCAACAACCCAGCGATTTCACGCAACTTAACGAATCCACTCCTGGAGGGTTTGTTTACACCTGTCAACCCCTCGGAGGAGGTCGGGGAGGAGGTCTCTATTTACCGCGAGAGTTTAAAAATCTCGCCGGTTCCCGTTCCTTCATTCCCTTCATTTGAATCTATGATTTCCAAACTTTCTGGATCCACACCTACATATGTTGCCATAATTTTTTCATCCCCCCAAACTAAATAACGAATTTTTAAATGACTTTTAAATGACTTTTTTTTTAATGACTTTTTAAATGATGCTGCTTTTTTAACACATACTACCACCCTCTCACCCAATATTATAGTTTTAGGAAATTTTAATATTCATGTGGATAATTTTAATAACTCTTTTACAAGAGATGTTATATCCTGTCTTGAGAGCTTTGAACTTCAAAAGCATGTCAATGTCCCCACACACTCTAAAGGACACACCCTCGACCTCATCTGCTGCTCTGGTGTCTCACCCATTGACCTCTCTGCTGATGAACTCCCAATAACGGATCATTTTCTCCTCTCATTTAATTTTGCACTCCCTCTTTCTTCCACCAAACCTCTCTGTACTATTTCCTTCCGTAACATAAAACATATTGATCTAGAATCCTTTTCTGCTAGTATTAATTATCTTCCTGACATTACTAACCTTTCACCACCAGATGACTTAGTTTCTCATTACAACACTGGACTTCAATATATTCTTAATTCTTTTGCACCCTTAAAAACAAGATCTGTTTGCTTTTCTCAGTCTGCCCCGTGGTTTACGCCAGAACTTCGGCGCATGAAAGCCAAAGGCAGACAAATCGAAAGACTTTCTAGAAAAACTGGCCTTACTGTCCACAATGACATGTAAAGATCACATCACACAATATAAAAATTGCATCATCCAAACTAAATCCAACTATCTCTCCAATTTTGTATGCTCCAATGAAGGTAACACTGCTTCTCTGTTTTCACTTTACAAGTCTTTCACTTACCCCCCAGACTCACTACCATCTCATCTTCACTCAACAGATTTCTGTAATTCTATTATGACCTTTTTTAATGAAACAATCTTTAATATTCACCAGCATCTTGGTTCACAATCCTTTCCGAGCATTACATCTGAACTTCCACTATTTGAAATTTTATTCTCCTCTTTTCAACTTCCTACAACTTCAGAAATTTCTAATCTTATTTCCAAATCTAAATCATCTTCCTCTCATTTAGATCCTCTCCCCGCTGTTCTAGTTAAAGCCTGTCTCCCTTCCCTCATCCCTCTCATTTCAGCCATTATTCACTCTTCTCTTCTAGAACTGTAATACTACTGTCCAAACTGTCCAATACTAAAAAAACCTGGTTCAGACCCATCTAATTTTAATAATTTATGACCTATTTCTAATCTACCATTTATTTCCAAAATCCTTGAAAAAATAGTAGCAATACAACTCCAATGCCACTTCTCTCAGAACCACCTGTATGAACAGTTCCAGTCTGGTTTCCGTCCACTCCACAGCACAGAAACTGCCCTGATTAAAATCACCAATGACCTTCTTATGGCAGCTGATTCTGGACTAATATCTATTCTCATTCTCTTAGACCTGAGTGTGGCCTTTGACACTATTTCTCACAGCATCCTCATCAATAGACTATCCACTCTTGGCATCATCAATACCCCACTTGACTGGTTTAAATCTTATCTCTCTGACCGCACTGTTCATTCAACTCAAATCATTCACTTCTCAGCATTTTACAGTTTCTTCGGGTGTTCCCCAGGGCTATACATAGGTATACATTGTGCTGTAATTACTAAATTTGTTCACAATTTCCCGAAACCTTGCTCAGTTACAGTCACATCAGTTTATAAGTGTGTGTGAGAGTGTGTATGTGTTTAGCTTTCCTGGTGTTTAATTGTTCAATTGATGTGTTAAAGTGTTTCATTCACTGCTGTATGCTTTTCAGCATCTTGGCTGATTTGATGTATTTTTGATGAAAACAGGACTGGTGCGACAAAGTCTTTTTTTATTTATGTTTTTATTTACAAATGTTTTCGTTGTTGGGGCTGTGCCCTCTTCTCAGGATCTTCTGTGTCTTTTCCAGGATCTTTTCTTGAGGCTTGATCTTTTTTTCTGGATCCTCTGTTGTTGCTGTGACCTTTTTTTTAGGATTCTTTGTTGCTGCTGTGTCCTTTATTAAACTCTCCTGTTGAATCTGTAACCTTTTTAGCGTCAGGAACTGTGGTGCTCATTAGTGCAAATAATCTTTCCCATCCATTTGCACTACATTCCTTATTTCTTATTCCTTGACCTAAAACATACAGACACACACCAAATCAAGGTTATTGATTCAGATTCGTCACAATAAACAAAAACCATAAAATCCATCAAAAAAAAAACTTTTTCAAATAAAAGGAGAATCTATTTTCCAAATCATTAGAAGCTGATCTACAGTTCAGTACCTTAAACCATTGATGGAGAATTATTTCTTCCAGAGGAATCCGCTGGCTTGGGTTTTCCTGCAGGAGAGCTTGAATCAAGTCACAGCATTCTGTGCAGAACGATGGTGGGAAGAAGTGAGAGAAACACATTATCAACTTCAACTTTACATCTGCTGTCATTTTATTCATCTACAAGATCTGACTCTACTCTACTTTAGAATCAGAACATTGTCACCATTATCCAATATCCAACTCTTAGTTTTAATCCATCATTTTGTATGATTTAAACTACAACTGCTCGTCTATGATGTGATGAGTGATGTCTTACCTTTTGACAATCCAGGCTCAGTCCAGTTTCCATCATCGATCCTCTGCGTGTCTGTGACTTCAGGAAATCGTTGACACAGCAGCAGGAATAACAGAACTCCTAAAGACCATACAGTGGATGGTTCTGCATGGTATTCGTCGTCCAGGTAGTACTCTGGTGGGAAGTACTCCTTTGTGCCTGAAGGAACAAGATTTGGTCTCAGCATGAAACACTAAAGCATGTTTTCTCTGTAACATGAAAATACATGATTGGTCAAATTGACAGTCCAGACTACAGGTGTTAAGTTTAATACATACCACAGAAACTGTCATAGCCAGATTCCTGGAGAAGAGCTCCACAGCCAAAGTCAATTAGCTTGACCTCCAGCGTGTCAGTGTTGACCAGCAGGTTCTCCAGCTTTATGTCCCGGTGGAATACCCCACGTCTGCAGCACATGAGACCGGCCGTTGTTGCCTGCTCCATGATCTTTTGAGCCTGGCGTTCAGTGATGGAGCCGAGAGACATTATGAAGTCCAACAGATCTACACATGGTGAAGGTCGTTCCAGGATCATGATGTAACGATCCTGCTGGTCCTGCCAGTCCAGAAGCTCAATGATCTCTGGAACCTTGCCGCCTCTATGAGCCAGTATCAACAGGCCGATCTCTAAAGGAAGGGGCTCAGGATGACCAGCCTAGAAGAAAGATTAGTTAGGCGGTGTTGCTTCCCCAAATATACTGTTGTCAGTGCCTTTACACGTTTAAGTCTACTTACGATGTTGATGTATTTCATGTTCGGTGGCTTTCTGGCAATTTTTACTGCCACCTGTTCAACAAAACAACACTTCTGTTATAATCACATCAAGTGCACTAAAAAGTGAACATAATATATGTTAAAGGGATTGTTCACCTCAAGGCCATCCTCCAAGCGCTTGCCTTCATAGACGCTGCCAAATCCTCCCTCTCCAATCTCCTTGCCGAGTTCATACTGGTCCAGAATGTCACCTGATAAAAGATGAATAAGTGCAGCTGATGTGAAATGTCAAGCACTGACAGACACGTGTGTAATGTTTGAGGTGGAATAGACATATGCCTATATTCAATAATTCAATACATCGTGAAAATGAACCTGCACAATACTGATATGGTGGACACTTCAAAATACAGCAAACAGTGATTGAAACTTTTAGAGTGCTTTTTAAAAAATATATTTATATTTACAGAACTTAATGTAATGTACTCTACTTCATACTGAAGAGGATCATGAGAGAAGGCCACACATTCTCAAATGACCACTAGATTTACCTTCAGAACTCTTCTTGTGGATCTGAACAGGAGTCTGGTCCTCCTCACTAGAGCTGCTGCTGGACTTCTGGACTTTACAGGAGAGCAGCTTTTCAGGACTGTCAGTCCTTCTCCTCTTTCTCTCATTTTCCTCAGCAACATCAGTGGACTGAAGGCTGGTGATGGATATTGGAGGTGTATGAGAATGGAAATCATTCACATGAGAGCTGTGACAACTTCGTTTTCTCTTTTGGCCACAGAGAAAAGTCATCCACTGGTTGTCATCTGTATTTAGAGATGTAAGACATGCATTAATGATAATGATAATGGCTTATAAAATTGATTTGTATTTTGATGTAAAGTGTAAAGACACACTTCATCTTAGAGATCAGAAATAGTCATGAATTGGGTTTCTTATAGTGAATGCTCATAATTTGCCCTCAACAAATCTGAATCATACACATTTAATGCCCATTATTGAGTCTATTGAATATTGATATTTATACCATTTTTATATTTCAGTGATATTATTAATAATCTGCAATTATTTAAATGATTTATGTACAATACAGATTGTTGTAAAGATTTCTCTTTTAGTGGTTAAAATATGAGAAACTTTGATTACCAAACAATTTGTTCTACTTAGATTTGTGTTAGAAACCTAAAACAAGTTAAAAGTTATTTTTTTATTGTATGTGTTCGGTTTTTAGTTACTTTACTGTACAGAGATCTAGTAAACACAAAGCATGGTCAGATTGACAAACAGTGACTGGATTTACCCTCAGCGTAAAGGGAGAGCGGCTTTTCAAAACTCTCCCACCTCCTCTTCTTTCTCACTTGTATCTCAATCTCCTTACCAACACCAACAGGTGAATGGTTCTCAGCCACATTGGCGCTGGATGTTGGAGGTGTACGAGTATGTAAATCATACACTTGAGTGTCTTGAGAACAACGCTTTCTTTTCAATGCCATAATAACAGAATTCACTGGGAACACTACTATTACCAACTGCAATGAGAAGACGCAATGAGGAGATTCTGAACTGTCTTCTACTTTTAATGCTGCGTTCTTCTGTTTCTATGACAGCGCATTCCGGAACACTTGTTTACATTCAAAATCCCAACACCATATTGGACAAGCTATCTAAACTAGATATATAATAGACAGACAGGCAGATACAAGCTATAATCTTTAATCTTTCACTTCTCAATAATAAGGAACAGTATTTTCACCACAAATATCTACATAAATACAAGAAATAAACTTGTATATACAACACCAAACTGATTCTGAAACATTATTGTCCAGGAACTAAATAAAACACTGTCATTTTAAGATTAGATAATCTCAAATAATTTTGCTTTAATTGAAGAAAATAATAATAAATGTTGTAATTGCTAACAGAACAAACTCAAAATAACGTTATTAGGCCTACATTTAGTCATGTGACGTATGTGTGAAGTAAAACATAAACTAAGACTAACATTATTATCCAGTAACAAAATGAAACAAAGTTATTTTAAGCTTGTTTATATAGATTTTAGCTGAAAATAAGTTAGATTTATATTTATATATGAGCAATTCCAGTGTTATGGATTTGACATTTGCAGTAAAAACTCAAAACATAAATTCACATAGAAAATATTTGTTTAACACTTCATTAAACTGTTTATATTTTCCAGAACAACTGACCACAGAGTTATGGATCAGAAAAATATCGTTCTATAAACATGTTTTGTACTTTAAATGAAAATACTTTGTAGAAATTCTGTGAATTAAACTGCACGACCCAAAATAAGTAATAATCATCAAAATGATAAGAGTTGGCTCTCTATAAAAACAAAAATGACTGATTTTATTTTATGTAATATTTTTGCCTTTATGAGGAAAAAGTGTCGTTATGGATGTGACCGATGTGAAATTGCCACTTGTGTGACTTTGGTAAATCAAATATAATTGTTTGAAAAAGCTGACAGAGACATTTTTGAGCATTTTTAAAGTTCTGTAAAATACTTGCTTAAAAAAAAAAAAAAAACAACAGAAACGGGTTTCGTATTGTGGTGAAAACTTATTTTTTTCATGGCAAGGTTGACATTTGCATGGAATTGCTAAGATATTTTATATGTATAAGCATTAAGACTATATTTAGTGTCATCTTTGTTGGAGAGAAGAATTCATATTAATCCTGTAACGTGTATATGTGAAATTCCTGGAGAAGAGCTATCACTATTTTCTATTATTGTTGGAAACACTCACATCTTATTACAGTAACTCGATGTTTTTTCTGCAAAGACAAGTAGGAGGGAGGTGACCACCTCTATCAAATTTTGTACAACCTCCACCTTTTGACAAAAATCAGGCAGGCGATCACTACTGACAGACCCTAAGTAATGCTCAAGTGCTGGTCATGTATTTAATTACGATTAATGTTAACAATTTAAAATAAGATCATGTTTTGATAAAATTCCAAGAATAATACAAAATGTGTTTATTTCAAGCAGCAAACATTTCATCATGACTACTAAATGAATAATGCCTGAATAGTGTCATGTGCTCATTCAAAACTTTAAATCAAGCATTGTCAGCTGTAGTCACCAAGCAGTGTTTAAAATAGTTTGTTTGCATTTATGTCTTTAAAATGTTTTGTGTATGAAATATTTGACCTCTCAGATGAGTGTCACTTTTACCTCAGGCCAGGCCCGTGCAGAGACTTTCGTCTTTTCCTCTCTGTCTTTCAAACTGGATGGCTTGATAACCTCCTCAACCCCTGTTGTAAGTAGAAGGTGGGAGAGCTGTGTGAGAGCTCAAATATTTAAAAATAAAATATTATATATAATAAAATATTTTGAAAATACTACAAAATGCTAATCAATAGGCCTATTGGATCAATCCCTTCACCATTAAACTGGCTTAGTGTAGTAAACCATGTTTGACAGCAACAGCATTTCTCTGAGCAAGTTGAAGTCAGCTTCTCTGTCGACTTATTCACTTCTACTAAACATAAAACATGTAACTTTTGTTTCTCTTTGATTTTAAGTTTTATACAGAAAGTATTGTCTTGAAGATGATCCCTTTAACGCTGCAAAAATCATTCAAAGCACATAATTAGTTGGAATATGATACTTTATCTCTTGATTGCTACCATCTCTAAAAGTCTTATATTTCAACATTTTTGCATTTGTAATCTTCAATACTGAATGTAAAATCACGATTTCTGAAAACTACTAAAATCTCTAGTTTTAGTCATTTCTATGTTTCTTTGCAATTGTACTCTTCAACACACAATATAAAACATACCCTCTCAGAAAAAAGGGTACAAATGGGTACAAATGGCCCGTCACTGGGGTGATACCCTTAAGGGTACAAATTTGTACCTCTATTTAAAGGTACAAAATTGTACCTTCTACATTTTTACCCTTTAAGGGACAATTTTGTACCCCCAAGGAACAAAATTGTAGACACTGAAGATGCAAAAATGTACCTTTTTATATTATATAGTATTTTCAGGGTACTGACCCAGGCATTTTGATCTTTTGGTGACAGCATGCACAAATAAATAAATAAAATATTTTGGTTCACAAATGTCCATTTTTATTTATTAATGTAGAAATATTTCATTACAACTCACAACTGAATGTGTTAAGAAATAAAATTACACAGCAAGTATAAAGCAGACATGTAAAACAGTAAAAAGAACAATTTAGATAACAAATAAAAACTAAATAATCTACACTTAATACAAAGACCACAAGAAAACTGTTTAAGATTTATAAACGCATTACACAGGCTACATCAAGTACTGCACTTTATAAAGTCCAAAGTATTTGTCTTTAGTCAGAATACTCGGTCATTATAAATAATTTGTCATCAACATTTTCTCTGAATTTCAGAATGAAGGCAATGTTTCTCTATAAATTGCTTCAACAGTGCAGAAAACCAAAAACATCAGTAGCCTCTTCCTCAACATCAGTAGATTACTCCTCATCATCTTCAAGTGGAGTTGTAATTTGTTGTAACACAATATGTGTTTAAGCTTTTGATAAACATGACATGTAAGGCACTCATATCTGGAAAATGTTCTTTGATAGTCATTAGGACCACAAGTTATTTAAAAATTTGCTTTATGCATGAATGAGAGCAGTGTGCTGGATTAACTTGATGATTGTGATTATCCCAAGAGCATGTAGAGAAACAAAAAACAAGGTTGATCACTCTGGTAACTGGAGTAGATCGAGGCTTGTCACCGTCCACCGTTCATTCAAAACATTCCACTGCAGAAACATCAAGGTGTTCTTCCAATAAGATGGATATGTCAAAAATGTATATTCGTCCACATCATTAGCCCGGCCAATCGCAATCCCATCAACTCTGAAGACTGCCGTGACTCGTCTTGTTAACACAGTTGTCCAGTCGGTTGTGTCCTCCTGTACTTGAACTGTTGGATGTGGTGAAGATGGTTCACTGTAAATGACAAAGCAATAATTACATTAATATCAGTCACTCTATCACTGATGAAGAGAAAATCAACATGCATAGAAAGTAAAATAATTAATATTCACTGATTAAAAAAAAAAAGTATCATAGATTAAAAGACTAATATAAATTTCATTCATTCATTCAATTTCTTTTCCGCTTAGTCCCTTTATCAATCTGGGGTCGCCACAGTGGAATGAACCACCAACTTATCCAGCATATGTTTTATGCAGCAGATGCCCTTCTAGCTGCAACCCAGTATTACGAAACATCCAGACACATTTATTCACACACACATTTATACACTACAGACAAATAAGCTTACCAAATTCAGCTATAGCGCATGTCTTTGGACTTGTGGGGAAACCGGAGCACTTGGAGGAAACCCTCACGAACACTGGAAGAATATGCAAACTCCTCACACAAATGCCAACTGACCCAGCCGAGGCTCGAACCAGCAACCTTCTTGCTGTAAGGTGACAGCACTACCCACTGCGTCATCCGAATATAAAGAATATCAAGAATTATAAAATGCATTTATCACAGCATATACTAAACAGAAAACAACATACGCACCGGAGCACAACGAAATGTTGAAGTGTCTCGCTTAACAAGGCTGGCAACATGAGAAGTGCTGCTGTAAAATCAATTCCTGGAACATAAGATGTGGCATACAAACAAATATGAAGGAATCCATCCAAAGCTAGAATTAAATAATATTAATCAAGTGGAGAAAGTTTAGAAAGAGTACCGTAGAGTCAGGTCCATAGCATTCTTCAGTTGATCTCTCATCTTTCGATGAAAACCTAGAAAATTATTTTAAACACGTTGGTGTACATTTATTGTTGTTTGTAAGCAAAAACCTACAAATTTTAAATAGTATGTAAGCCATTAAACATTAAAACCATGGTATAGATAATGAGACATACTTACATCTTGTAACTGAGCCATGCTTTCATATGACATGCCTTTATTGCTCTGATGCTGTTAGGCTGCATTCTGTTGTTCAATCTTGTCCTGAAAGACAATTGGAAACTTCAAAAACTTCTGGAAAGCAATCAGATAAAGCAATAACTATTTATTTATTTATTTTGAGATATTAATAAAATAGGTAAAATAGCTCAAGGTACTAGTTTCAGAACAGATAAGACAAATTATTACATTAAAGAACAAAGTATAACTTAAAACGTCGATTTATACAACGTGGTATGTTAATAATTCTACATTAACATAAGTATAACGTTAAACGATAGTAAAGCACCAACAACTCTGGACATGAGAGTTTGTGGACACTCCTCAACATTAATGTAACTTAGACACTGAAACGAAGATATGTACAAGCATACACACGCCACGTTTGTAACTAGCCACGTTTACATAATCAGTCGCTTTGCCGGTGACAAAATTGTGATTTTTTTTCTTCACAAAATGGCGGTGTAATTTATATAACCGTCTAAAATTACATTTCAGCGGTCAACCGTGGCTAGAAAATGGCCTCAAAATATAAAACATTATCGATAATTACAAATTTCCAGTATTATTAACAAAAGGTTTTATATCAAGGTATATGAAGACTTTAGTCGCGCAAGCTCCGGGCCACACCGCACATTACTCACGGCCCGATTCAGGTGCACGGATACGGCAGCGTCGGCTCGCTTCTGCCGCTGCATCTGGCCCGAGTAGCGTTAACGTTACAGCAGACGGACTCGGGCAGGCGAGAATCTAGCCGCAACTGGCCCGAGTGTATTTTGCTATCTGGGTTGCGATTATATTCCGCCGTGGCAACACTTTTTAATAAAGCAGTAACGTAACGTAAGATATAAGGCGCGAATACGTAACGTAGGTGATAAAGGGAACTTTTACACCGAGAAAACTAACAGCATATAGTACTCACCGTCTACAACGTTATGTCCCTCGGTGAGTTCGATATCACATTGTATTAACTTCTTTAATAAGCTGCAGACATCTTAGCAAACTCCATCCTGCAGGCCAACGTACACCAGGCAGTCCGGAGCACTTAAAGCGGGGGAAAGCCGAGACCCTAGAGTCAGACAAAATCAACAGAACACGGCTTCACATGTAAAAATGAGACTGAAAATATATCATTAATACATTCTTACCTGAAAAGTGTGGACTCCAAAATAGACTTTTCTTTGAAAAGCGTGCGAAGTTCTGTGTAAACAGCCAGCATACTCTACCGACCGTCTCAGTAACAAACACTACTATAACGTCTCAACAAGCCAAATTCTTAAAGAGACAGCAACATCACCACCTGTATGAAGATGCTGTCACTCTGCATGGTTCTTATTCTACATCCCATATACTATAGGCTTAAACAGTAAGCAAAGACCAGTATTTACGTTTTTAATGATTAAAATTACCTTCAATTATAAATTAAATTATTAACATTTTTGAGAAAAAATTTAATTTAAATACATGGAAAAAAAATTATTAAAATATTTAATTCAATCAATTTATTTATTTATTATATTTTTAAATGATGTATTTTAGTATTAATGTTTAGTATTAATACATTTAAATTAGTGTTATATAGTGTCTTGATCTTATCATGAGCTGAGGGTACAATTTTGTTCCTATAGGGAAACAAAATATATAATTGTACCTTTAAAGGTGCCAAATTGGTCCTTTACGGTACAATTTTGTATCCAAATGTGCTATAAAAGGTACAAAAATGTAGCTTTCAAACCTAAATCTGGGCATTTGTACCTTTATAGCCCATTTGGGTACAAAATTGTACCCCAAGGACCAATATATGACCTTTAAAGGTACAATTTTATATTTTGTTCCCTCTAGGAACAAAATTGTACCCTCATTGTACCTTTTTTTCTGAGAGTGTACTGTACTGTACATGAAGTATACAAGAAGACATTTACAATAGGGGAGCGCAGGGCACAAAGTAATGTGGGGTGAAGTGTAACACAGAGTTTTAAGGTATTTGCTCAGGCTTGATCATGGCATACTTCCGAGGTTTTCACTACAGTGTCAGCAGATGTCTTCCTGGCTATTGAATAAGTTCGGTGAAGTTTGGATGAGAAACACAAGAGAAACCATTTTTGCAGCATAAAGGTATTTTTTATTATAGTCAATATTTTTTAATTTAAAAAAATCTGTGAAAGTATGAACGTGAAATCTTGTATTGTTGTGATCACCGTCTTCTAGGCTAAAAGATAAAACCATTTTGAAAGATGTAAGAAACACACAGTGACTGCTAGCCAGTTTTGAGGAAAACATGACACAGCGGGGTTAGTTGTAACAGTGTTTAAATTAAGCCACACACTGTTGAACACCAATTAAACTAACACAACATTTTTTTTCAATTTTGACAACTTTTTTAATAAAATGATTTTTAATAGATTTTTTTTTGATAGACAAAAAATATTTTATTGCTAATACTCCAAATAAAGGCATTGTATAATAATGGATAATAATCCAAATAAATTCTAATGTATTTATCCAATAAATAAATAAACATACTGTGCTATGTAGAATAAAAATAAATTGATCTAGGTACTGAGAAAATATAGATATTATTTAAAGTAAACTGGATTTAAAATGTGTGTAATCTGCCTTTTTAAGCATGTGTTACAACTAACCTTCTGTCTGTTACAACTTGCCCCGCAGGTGGGGTAAATAGTAACATTTTTACTCCTGGCACTTTTGGCAACACTGCACAGAAACCATAGGTTCAGCGATCATAATTTCTGAGCTCATTTGTAGGAGAGGCTTGTGATTTGTTGGTAAAAACAAATGGTTTGTCTAACCCCAATACTTTGTTTATTATTTGACCAAGTGTTACTTTTTGCTCCGCTCTGCCCTACAATCATCCATCTAATTACATTGTTATAACAAGGCAAATACAATGTTGTTACATAATAATTATAATGTAATGACATAATAATGACATTCAAACTAAAAGTTTGTAATTACTTACTGTTGTATGCCAAAAATGTGCAAAAGTTCGTTGTGCGCAAGTGTTAACAAACGGGACTTTTATTTTGACTCCGGTTGTGAATGTTGAACTTACTTCCGAGTACTTTTATGTGATTTCCTTCCCCCTTGGGACGCTGATGTTTTACCAGTGTGTTGTGATGAAAGCGAACAAATAAATAAGATTAAGAAGTTAAATCTGGATTATTCTTTCATGGATGTATGTCAACAACATATTGCACATAGACATGACGAATAGAAATGAAAACCCTACACCAGGGGTCACCAATCCTGGTCCTGGAGGGCCGGTGTCCCTGCAGGATTTAGCTCCAACTTACCTCAACACACCTGCATAGATGTTTCAAGTATACCTATAAGACCTTGATTAGCTTGTTCAGGTGTGTTTGATTAGGGTTGGAGCTAAAATCTGCAGGACACCGGCCCCCCAGGAACAAGTTTGGTGACCACTGCCCTACACTAATTCACACTGCAATCATGCTAACAACATGAAAATCCTAGCTAGAATCATGTTAATAACATGGTAATCCATCTTAGATTCATGATAATAACATGCTAATTCATGCTATAATCACGCTAAAACATGCAAATTCATACTAGAATCATGCTAAAACATGCTAATTCATACTAGAATCATGCTAACCCATGCTCTAATCATGCTAATTACATGTTAATCCATGCTAGAATCATGGTAATAACATGCTAATTTGTACTAGAATCATGCTAATAGCATGCTAATCCATGCTTAAATCATGCTAATAACACGCTAATTCAAACTAGAACCATGCTAACAAACAGTGTTATGCAAGTTACTTCCAAACTATCACATTACACATTACTTGTTACTGTTATTTTAAAGTAATCCTTTAACATATAACATTACTGTTTCTGAATTGTAATATTTTACATGACTCTTATATTACTTTTAGTTACTTTCACCAAAATAACTGTAGATTTAAAACTTTTAATTGTAAATTAACTAAATGTACTGCAGAGCATTTTACATCCATTAGAAAGCAATATGATGTAGCATTATAACTGTGACCAATGCAGGCTACTAACAATATATAATTGGCAACGCGAAGGCTCAAGACAATGCAAGAAAGGATGACAGTCAGAATCACAAATGATCTGAGGGTGCTTTCACACCTGTGAATCGATTCAGTTGTTCCAAAACAGACATTACAATTGTTACATTGTTGCACTGCTCTTGGTGCGGTTCGCTTTAAAACTGCAAAGTTTCTAAACAGACCAAAAGAGCTAAAACAAGTCATATGTGAGTAAACTCCTGACATTAGTCAGAGTTTCACGGTTTATGACCTCCCCCCTACTCATAATTTCCTCTTCACATAGCCGTATGCCTTTTACATATCCATAAAACAATGTGATATAAACGGGCTTGGATTGTATCGTTTTCTCAGTACAATCTATCTGCTCCAGAGTTCGTTTAATTTCAGCTGAGACCACCTCATTCAAGCAATCTCAAAGCAATTGATTTGGCGCAGATCCGAGCGCGATTGCTGGATTCACATATGCCAAACGAACAGCGCTAACTGGGCAAACGAGACAGTTTCCAAAACAAAAGTCTAGGTGTGAAAGCCCCCTCAGTTTGTTTAAAGTATGGGTGAGGTACAGTGATTATCTGGCAATATCTGTGAATAGCTTGGGTATATTGATATTAGACACAACAAGCCTATATATGCCATGATAAGATGCCGTTTGTTTTCTTTTCTTATTGTTGCCATTATTTTATTGACTTTAAATTCAAGTGGTTCACAACATAATGAAGTGAGCATGATGAACATAGCTTTCTCAATATAAAGTGCAATTAGAGGACCAACCCTCAACCTGTCATTTTAGGCCATAGAAATGAACATATAGGCTAAAGCACTGCATAAAAATAAAACAGATCAAAAAGAGATCTATATGCCTCTAAAACTAATATATACGTGTGGATAATGAACGTTGCATAAAGAATAAGATGACACAAAGGCTGGCTCGACTGCTCTCCGTTTTACTTTGCTCTTTTCGATAACAACTACAACAACCAGGCATTTTCGGTACACATCACAATGCATTCTGGGTGCTGTAGTGAAATAACAATGCCACGAAATATACAACATTTCCATCCCCTTTAATTTTAAGGTCAACGTATTAACTTTGAACTAGCACCATGCAGAATGAATGTATATAATTCAGTTTACCTTTTAACATACTGTGAACTGGAGCTGCACGATTTTGGCTTAAATGAGAATCACGATTTTTTGCTTAAAATAAAGTTCACGATTTTCTCACGACTCTGTAGATGTAAAATAAAGGTTAATATGAGTCTGCAATTATTATTGTTTTTTATCAAACATGGTAAAACAACATTATGGTGTGTAGGTCTACTGGTTTCTATTAATAATTCTATTCTACTTATAATAATTCTGATGTTGAATTATGTTTGAGCTATAGGCCTATACTTGCAATCTGTCATTGACAACATTATTAGACCATTTATTCACTGGTAAAATCAACATTATATAGACTAGAGTAGTTATACTGACACTGTAAACATTTATTTTCATGCACGACTATGTGTTCGCTATGAAAGAAAAAACATATCAAATGCTTGTCGCAATCATAACTCTAAAATGTGTTATAATTCAATGATGTGCACGATTTCGGTTTCATTTTCACTGCTAAGTGCTGTTCATATTTGGCGCGTGGCTCCTAAACAATTACTCTACACGTTAAAAAACGGTTTTTTTTTTTTCTGGCAGCAGGGGCGCCAGAAAAAAAACGTAAAAATACAGAAAAAAACTGTTAGAATAAAAGATGTAGATTAACTGTTAAAAAACAGTCGTTTTCTGTTTTACAGTTACAGGTTATTACTGTAATTGTACACGTTATAACTGTAATTATACAACTTATTTATGTAATTATACAATTTATTATGGTAGTTATACAGGTTATTATTGTAATTATACATGTTATTAATTTAATTATACAAGTTATTTATGTAATTATACAAGTTATCATGGTAGTTACACAGGTTATTATTGTAATTATACAAGTTATTTATGTAATTATACAAGTTATTATGGTAGTTATACAGGTTATTACTGTAATTATACAAGTTATTATGGGAGTTATACAGGTTATTACTGTAATTATAGATGTTATAACTGTAATTATACAAGTTATTTATGTAATTATACACGTTATTATAGTAGTTATACAGGTTATTGCTGTAATTATACTTGTTATTACTTTAATTATACAAGTTATTTATGTAATTACACAAGTTATTATGGTAGTTATACAGATTATTACCATACTTATACATGTTATTACTTTATATAGGTTATTACTGTAGTTATACATGTAGTTAACATAACTATACATGTAATCACTGTAATTATACAGGTTACTAACGTAATTCTACATGTTATTAACATAATTACACAGATTACTAACATAATTATACACAGTATTACTGTAGTCATACGCTATTAAAACATCCCGAATACAAATAATTTTTCAAGTATTTGTTCGAAATAAGTATTCGTAAAAACACGCTATTCGTGCCTTTCCGAATACCGTATTCGGGTTGTTTCATATGCAAACAAGTATCGGCATCTGAAAAGGTGTGACCCAAATGTGTGCAGGATATCAAGAGTTGTAAGCCAAATAAACCATTTGGTTAATCTCCGGGGAGGTTATATCCTTTGTTATAAAGTACTGTCTCATAGAGCTCAATATTTCCACTGACTGTAAAATCTACACTGGACCTCAAGCAGCTTGGATTATGTGCCTCTCCTCACTTCTAAAGGAAATATCAAGTTTAAAAAAGGACTTTGGCAAACTGACTAAGAGTTTTTATGAGCAGTCTTTTGTCCTCTTTTGCTTCCATATGCTGACCAGCTTCATCGAGGATTTGACACCTGTCCACACTGTCAGAAGGACAATATTACTGTGCTCGATTGGCCAGCAAACTCTGGCCTATGGAAAGAGAACCTATGAGGTATTATGAAGAGGAAGTTGTGAGTCACTAAACCAAACAACGCTGAAGAGCTAAAAGCCATTTTTCAGAGCAACCTGGACTTCACACCTCAGCAGTGCCACAGACTGATCCACTCCATCCCACGTCACATTGCTAAAGTATATCATGAAAAAAATTGCCCCGACCAACCATTGAGTGCTGTACATTATTATTAATTTACAGTAGTCAAACATTTCTATGTTAAAAATCTTATTTTTAATTGGTCCTAAGTAATATTCTATATTTGGGGTTTTCATTAGCTGTAAGCCATAATCATCAAAAGTAAATGAAACAAACACAAATATATTAGTCTGTGTAATGAATCTATTCTATATATGAGTTTCACTATTTAAATTGAATTACAGAAATAAATTACATGGCTTTAACATGGCATCTAAATTTATCGAGATGTACTTCTATTTGAGTATCTCCCATTAGGCAGTTGTGCCTACAATGACTTTGAAGCATCTGCTGCCAGTGTGAACATCTCCACCGATTACTAAAGTCATGATGGCTGCACCACAAGATACATACACGAAGCAACTCTTTCTTAAATAATTCTCAAAAATTGGAATATTGTAATTTATTGGAAAGGAATAGACAGTTTGTTATGTACCAATACATCTTCCCAAAATTGCCAGAAGAGCTTGTGTGAAGTTGCTCCTTAAACTTCATAAATGTATTATATATTGTAAGCAATTTACCATTAAATAGCTTTTTTTAAATATGGACTATTCTTGTGTTATTTAAAGTCCATTCATTAAATGAGCCGATTCGTAAATAAAGTTTATCATTTTATATATTGGTCACATATCTAAACACATTTTCCCTACTAAGCATCTATTTTGTAGTTACACTTTGAAGGCTTACCTTTGCATGAACTCCAGAGTTGCACCAACTTCCAATGGATAACTGATGTTGAGACAGTAGTAGGTCACAAACATCATCAGAAGGGCATCACCACAATTTGTGACACCATCGTTCACAATGGTCTGACCACAGCAATCATAAAGCGTCCAGCTGTCAGGGGAGAATTCCCTACATTACACAACACACACATTAGTCAAATTTTAAAATGTTAACAGTGCTTACATGGCTATTTCTCCTTTT
Source organism: Danio rerio (assembly GCF_052040795.2). Taxonomy (NCBI): domain Eukaryota; kingdom Metazoa; phylum Chordata; class Actinopteri; order Cypriniformes; family Danionidae; genus Danio; species Danio rerio. The sequence goes on from NC_141039.2 coordinate 25,491,056, forward strand.
TAGTTAATTACCCTGATGAAGAAATAATAGTAAAAAATATTATTTTTTATGGTTTACTAGAAACCCCAGCAAGAAATAATTGATCTGTTCATTAAAAAAAACTTTACTTAAATGGGAGTGAATAAAAATCATACCGCAAACAACGATGCAAGGTGTACTGGGCAGTTGATCAACTTCAAATGTCAGACTTGTCTCATCAACTATCATGAACATCTTGGACTCTTCTTCATTAATATATTTCAGAAGCAGCATTACACATCCAGGAAGATCAGAATCTACTTGCTTTGCTTTGGCAATTTCCATGCCTGCTAAGACGTCCTCGATTTTGCTCTTTTTCTCATTGGACGTTAGGAATGAAATGACTCTCTTACATTTACTTGAAACAGCTTCTCTATCAACATCCAGTCCTGTTAGCTCTTTGAAGTGAATAATTAATCCACACATCTCGAACAGATATGGCCACTCTTCTACCCGAAGAGGTGTATCCATTCCACTTATTATGTTCCTTCTCTGATTGTAGAAAGTATTCATCATTTTTTTTTCAATGTCTTTGGTGTTCTTGCATTTGTTTTTGTGCATTGTCTTTAATTCTTCTTGTATGCATTTTTGAGATTCCTCAGTTTCACCTTCTGGCAGCTGCTTTGGTTGCCAATTTATACAGCCGTAGGTGTCTACTCTCTTAATCTTGAAAGGTGTGTCATCTCCCTCACTTGCACTGGATGTCTGTCTTTTCAGGTAAAGTGAGATTTTGCCCCTTTTCATGTTATCAACTCTACTCTGCAGCTGTTTGGTAAGGGAGTCATAACCGCTACCTACAGTACAACTTGATCTTCAATAACATATTTGAACGATTGAGGATACATTGCAACAATCTTCCTCGCTATTTCACTGAGATGTTTCTTTCCTGGTGTAGGGCAGATGGTCAGGATCTCACTTACCATCAGCCGAATTAGTTCACCTCTTTCACGTCCAGTTGGCCTCTCTTTGTTTTCCAGCTTTCTAGTAATTTCTGATGGAATTTTACTCCAGGGTATTTCGAAACTAAAGTGCCAGTTGTTGTCCACTGGAGTATGTCTGTAAGAAGCTGAGGCTTCACTTGATGATGTGAATTGAGGACAGTTGGAAATATCCACACAGTCTGGAGTGAGCACAAAAAGTATTTGAAAACAGCTCATTACATTTCAAAATAAACTAAAACAGACAAAATTGGACTCAATTTAAGCTTATTTACCTCTAATGCCCATAAGTCAATATTGTTTAGTTCACAATTAAAGTATTATTTCTCCTCCCAAACAAAAAATTATAATTTACACCCCTCATTATCCAAGTTGTTCATTTCGGTTCATAATTTTTTGTTTGTTTTTATAAACATTTCAAGATTGTTCTCCATATAGTTGATTCAATTGTGACCACAAATCTGTAATTTTACATTCCAAAATGCTTAGGAGCTCTAAATGATCCCAGCCATAGAAAATCTATCTAATTAACAAAAAAATAAATAAATTTGGACTATACATTTTTTTGTGCAATCCATTTCAGTACAGCTAAAGTATGTCAAAAAAAATTCCTTCTCGTTTTCTACTCCAACTTCAAAATCATCCTACATCAGAGGTACAGACCAAGTGTTTACAAAGTGAACTTGTAAAGAAAGTCAAAAGTCTTGTACGGTTGGCCAATCTAAAAGTTGGAGAAGAAAATGAGATTGGAGTTCTGAAAGTGCACAGTGTATTTTAGGTCAATGCAGACCTAGACAACTTTTAAAAACTATATAAACAATTACAACAATTAAAAACTACATAAATTACCTCTTGTTTTGCTAGATTAGACATTTAAACTCCTTTTTGGAAGTTCAAACTATCTGGCACAAGTTAACTATAAGGAGAAAAAATCTGAAGTAGTTTCCTCCAAACAACTGAACAAAACAAAAACAAAAACACATGAACATCTTAGATTTAAATCACTCACATGTAGATGTATGCCCTTGGCATGGTGTTGCATTTAGCTGAGCTCTGGCAGGCAGATCAGGAACCTCACTGGCATCTTTTTCAACTGAATAGAAGAGACGTAATAGGAATTAGGTTTGCTATGAATGTAATAGCTAAACCAATAGAATTGATCTGTTATGCTATAAGAATATAATATATTTACCTAGATTTAATTACAATTAAGTATACTTACACAAAGCTTTAATCTGTGCAAGGAATTTTCTAATTTCAATTGGCTTCAGGACATTAACAAGATCAGGCTCCTGGACATATTTTAGGTCTTCTAGGGTTCCCACTCCTAATGTCTGAAGAGCCTCCAACACCAGGTCTATTGAACTTGAATTTTGCAATGCAGAGCCAACGAAATTGGCAAGATCATCATCTACATAATCCATTACTAAGGAAAAAGGGTTCAGATGTCAGTGTTAGAAGTCAGTGTTGGCTGAAATATTTCCCAAAGGCCTATTCAGTACGTCTTTGCATCTCTAAGAGGATATATGTACAATGCATGTAACGTTTCGAGCACATCGGCTCTTTATCAGAAGACTGAAATGTTACACGTTTTGTGTTAATATTTTTAATGTAATAAATTGGTATTTTTGGAGCTCTGGTGTTGCCACTGCACTTCTTGCTGCTTGGCTGAGCACCCATTTAGAGTGACGTGCATGCTTTTGAGCATTTTTTCATTCAAATATATAGTTAAATATATACATGCATGTGTGTATTCATACATAAACTTAATAAATATGCACAGTACATGCACATACAGTATATTATATAAATACAAACTTTTATTTTGGATGTGATTATACAAAAAAAAAGGTAACACTTTACTTGAAGGGGGTGTTCATAAGACATTCGTGACACCTTTATATTCATGACATGAATAAAAGAATCTATGAACGCTTAAGACAACTGTCATTAAGTAAAGGAGTAAATCAAAACCTTTCCTAAAAGCTGGCCTACAACTAATTAACACCCATTCTTGTCTTGTCTTCTTTTGATCGACTTCAAATCTGGACTACAGTATATCATGACCTGTCTTTGTCATGGTAACTGGACATTATCAAAACAACATAACTTGTCATAAAACATGACTGTCATGAGGCCATTATAATGTCATAAATATATTTCTGATCACTGTTTTGACAATTATAAGACAATTATAATGATTTCATGACAATCATGTTGTTTTGATAATGTCAAGACCATAGACTGTAAAATATATGGACGTAGTATCCGTGACGTCACCCATAGGTTTCTGAAGAGCGCAAAAGAAGCCACAAGTAGGCGCGGCCAACCGTCGCCATTTTGGTCACGCGTCATCACACCTGTAGATAACTGCTATGTTCATATATGGTCTTTCCGGTGCCCGGAAGAACACAGTTTCCCTATCCGGGTGGTTGTACAAGTTAGTGATGTTATGAGCAGCCAAGCACGTGAAAGCTAAAATAAAGTAAGCCTATTGTTCCTGATACTGTCTCCATTTTTCATATCAACAAACTACATGGTGTCAGAAGTAAAGAAGAAATAATGGCCGAGGGATTTCGCCGACCAGACCCGCTGATATTCGACGGCAATATAGCTGAAAACTGGCGAAAATTCGAATTGGAGTTCGACATATTCATCGCCGCAGCTCACAGCGATAAGCCAGAAAAAACCAAAGCCTACATACTCCTCAATCTTGCGGGACCAGAGGCGATCGAGAGAGAGCGTTCGTTCACATACGCTCCAGCGTTACTGGCAGCCGATGGTCAAGATGTAATCACGCCAGCGGAGTCAAGAGAGGATCCAGAATGTTTAAAACGGAAATTCAGAGAAGTGTGTAATCCGGAGACAAATGTGACGATGGAGAGACATTCATTTAATACCAGGAATCAAAAACCAGGAGAAACTATCGAAGCTTATGTGAGTACACTTAGAAATAAAGCAAAAACATGTAACTTTGGTGCCCTCACAGACGAATTAATCAGAGACAGACTAGTGTGTGGCATAGACAATGATAGCGTGAGAAGAGTGCTGCTCAGAGAAAGTGATCTGACGCTTACAAAAGCGATTAAGATATGCCAAATCAGCGAATTGACCGAACAGCACACGAAAGTGCTGGCCGCACCGCGTAGCGGGCTTGCGAGCGTCGACGCAATACACTTCAATGCAAAGGGGAGAAAAAAGGCAGTTGAGCACCAGCAGCGAAAACACATGAGTGGGACAAAGAACATTGTCAACTGTAAAAATTGTGGTGGAAATCATCCAGCAAAACGTGATCAATGCAAAGCTTTTGGACAACAATGTCACCTTTGTAAAAAGTTTAATCATTTCATGTCCCAATGCAAATCTGCGTCATACGACAATTTCAAATCCATTCATCAAATCACTGACGCAAACACAGACAGTAGCGAAGAGTCATTTCATATCGATGGACTGTGTCTGGGTGCCAGTGAAATAGATGCAGTTAGTCATAACAGGATAAACAAGCAAGAAATACATTGCAGCCTGACAGTAAATGGCAAGCCACTTGAGCTTAAAATTGACACCGGAGCAAAGTGTAATGTCATCTCAACTGAGACATACCAAACACTGAGACATGATGAGAAAATCCAGGAAAAGTCAAAAACAACATTAGTGGCTTATGGAGGCACTGTGATTCAAACACAAGGAACGGTGATGATGCAATGCTGGACTAGCAAACAAAAATCACATATGTTGGAGTTTCACGTAGTTGATAAAAATGTCAAATCATTGCTGGGCCTGCCAGACTGTTTAAAAATGGACTTGATATCCCTTAAGGAAGAAGTGCATGGAATTGATCTCAACAAAAATCCAAATTTGCCACAAGAAATATTTACAGAATATGCTGACCTCTTTGATGATAAGCTAGGCACCTTACCAGTGACATATTCGATGAAGATTAACCCGGACATTACTCCTGTGGTCCGCCCCCCTCGCCGAATACCTGTGGCGATGCGGGATAAAGTGGAAGCTGAATTAAAAAACATGACAAAGCTGGGGGTAATAACACCCATTTTAGAGCCCACACAGTGGTGTCCTCAATGGTTGCCACACATAAGAAAGACACTGACAAGATTCGTTTATGCATAGATCCACGGGATCTAAACGAAGCGCTCATGCGCCCTCACCATCCCATGCGCACAGTAGAAGAGGTAGCTTCACAAATGTCCAATGCCAATGTCTTTTCAGTGCTTGATGCTAAAAGCTCATTCTGGCAAATTAAGTTAGATCACGAGTCCTCCCTTTGCACTGCTTTTGCAACTCCATTTGGCAGATACATTAATTCGGCATCTGAGGTGTTCCAGAGGGCAATGGAACAGATCTTTGCAGGATTTCCATGTGCCATAATTGTAGATGACATCATCGTCGGAGGAAAAGGGGAAAAAGAGCATGATGAAAACTTAAAGAAGGTTCTAAACAGGGCACGGCAGGTGAATCTAAAACTCAACCCACAGAAGTGTAAGTTCAAGCTCAGAGAAGTCAGTTATGTGGGCCATCTGTTCACAGAACAAGGACTAAAACCAGACCCAGCCAAAATACAGGCCATAACAGAAATGCAACCACCAAGTGACAAAGCTGCTTTGCAACGTTTTTTGGGTATGGCTAACTACCTCTGCAAATTCATTCCAAATTTTAGTGAACTGGCAACACCACTACGACAGCTGCTCCACAGGGACGTAGCTTGGTGCTGGTCGCATCAACAGCAAGAGGCATTTAACATGCTAAAAAAGTGCATCACATTCCCACCAGTGCTGAGATATTTTGATGTAAGCAAACCTGTAACTATCACATGTGATGCTTCTCAATATGGATTGGGCGCAGCATGTCTACAGGATGATCAGCCTATTAGCTATGCCTCACGCACTCTCACTGAGACTGAAATGAGATATGCACAAATCGAGAAAGAGCTATTGGCTGTGGTCTTTGCCTGTCAAAAGTTCTACGATTATATCTACGGAAAACCGGTTTTGGTGGAAACAGACCATCAGCCCCTTGTTACAATTCTGAACAAACCTCTACAATCAGCTCCAGCACGACTACAGCGAATGATACTGAAGCTGCACAAGTTCGATTTGACCCTTACCTACAAAAAAGGAAAACAGCTTACTTGGCTGACACTCTGTCACGTGCTCCCAGAAAGGTGACAACAAAAAATGATGAGGAGGAGTTTGATGTCTTGGCTGTTCAGATGATTTCAGTAAACCGGCTACAAGAGCTCAGAGAACACACTGAAAAAGACAGCTCTCTGCAAATTCTATGTAACACGATTAAGCATGGTTGGCCAAGAAAAATTCAAAGTGTTCCAGTGCAATTGAAACCCTTCTTTCCTTTCAGGGATGAGCTCAGTGTTGGGGATGGAATCATCACAAAGGGAACAAGAGTTCTAGTTCCTCACAGCCTGCAGAGTGAATATTTGCAGATTTTGCACAAAGGCCATGCAGGAGCAGAAGCGACCAAACGCAGAGCACGCGATGCTGTTTTCTGGTTGACTATAACACAGGACATAGACAATTTTGTACAGTCCTGCAGCATATGCAATGCTCTGAAGCCCCATCAACAAAAAGAGCCATTGCACCTACACGAAATACCAGAACTGCCTTGGTCTGTTGTTGCCACTGACATATTTGACTGGAACAGCCAACAGTACCTAGTGCTAGTTGATTCATACTCTGGCTGGTTTGAGATAAATTCACTTACAAACATATCCTCACAAAACATCATCAGCAAATTAAAAAGGCACTTCTCTGTGCATGGCATTCCCCAAAAGCTTATCACTGATAATGGCACGCAGTTCACAAGCCAGATTTTCAGAGACTTTGCAAGTTCATGGGACTTTTGTCACATCACTAGTAGTCCTGAATACCCTCAGGCGAATGGCCTCGCAGAGAGAGCTGTTCGTAGTGCGAAGCGCCTGCTTGAAACTACCAAGAGGGATGGGACGGACTTGTATTTGAATTTGCTAAACATCCGCAACATTCCTCGGGATAAGATCCTGGGTTCACCAGCACAGAGACTGATGTCCAGGGTAACACGTACCAATTTGCCAATCAGCAAACAGATGCTGAAACCAAGGACGAAGGACACAGTGAAGGTAAAAACACAACTTTCAAAAAAGAGACAAATGCAAAAAATGTCCTACGACAAAAAGAGCAAGCCGCTCTCCCCACTACATGAATCCCAAGTAGTAAGGATGCAAACAACAAAAGGACACGACAAAATTGGAGTTGTCAGAACCCCTCTTGCCAAGCCCAGATCCTATATTGTGGAGTCCGATGGCAAAGAGTACAGGAGAAATCGTCGACATGTGCTTCCTGTAAAAGAACCACTACCACACTGCAGACAGGCCGATCTGGAGGACTTGTTGTCACAACTTCATTCTATGCCAGACAGCAACAGCCCACCTAAAGATGCTGTGCGTACGGAAGAGAACATTCCACCTAAGCCAACTGATCAAAAGTTGCCTTATCGTACTAGATATGGTCGGGTTTCAAAGCCTAATCCAAAGTACTTTGACTAAATGTTGTTAAAAATCAACATAAAGAACATATTATTGCAGAGAGTAATTCTGATAGTTTATTGTTATTTTCAGTTGCAATCCAAGTTTTGCTATTTCTATAAGTTACCAAGACATTTGTAAAGTTGTAAAAGTATTCTCTTAGAGGGAGAACAAAAAACTAAAGAAAGGGGATGTAGATAACTGCTATGTTCATATATGGTCTTTCCGGTGCCCGGAAGAACACAGTTTCCCTATCTGGGTGGTTGTACAAGTTGGTGATGTTATGAGCAGCCAAGCACGTGAAAGCTAAAATAAAGTAAGCCTATTGTTCCTGATACTGTCTCCATTTTTCATATCAACAAACTACAACACCCACGGCGGGATACCAAACAAGGGCAAAGAGGCGGAGAGTGAGCGGAGCTACAGACACCTGCTAGCATTTAGCTTGGACCTGGTTCAGACACACTTTACTTTGGGAGAAATGCTTAATACTTTATCACCTGTGACTCGTTTGTATTCTGACCACTTGTGCTTGGTTGTACACTATATCAATAAAGTGTTTAGATTTTTAAAAAACACTGCTGAAATACATTGAGCCACTAAACATTGTTCTTATGACGTTTTTCAACAGGAGGAAAACGCGAATCACTTCCAAACACTTCAGATATAGTCTGTGTTAGTTACTGTAAGACTATTGATAAAATCCAGCATAACACTGTATGACAACGCTTCAGATGACTGTTCTAGAGCCTACAGCTAATCAATCTGACAGATTCTGGAGTGCATTACAGCTCTAAATATAAATATAAACGATAAATGATCTTAAATGAAACAAATACATGTATAGAGATGGTAGATAAGTATATAACTTTACTCACATGGGAAACGGAGGCCACGTGAATGGTTTGTGAGCACAATTAAGTGCCCTCAGCATGCCATGCCATCTAATAATTGTGGGAAACAAGTCCAAAAGGCAGTTGACTGTGTAAAGCCACATAAAACAACACAGATATACGATAAATATGCCGAGTTCAGTGGCTAATCTGCAGGATTCAGCTGAGGTGACGTGACGGCGACCAGCGAGACCTAGCTGTCAATCAAGTGACCACGCCCTTAATTATGCAAACTTAATATAACTTAATATGAAGGAAACAGATGAGTTATAAAAAAATTCACCCCCCTCACAGTTGTCATGAAGGGTAATATTACCTGTATTAACCAAAATCTTTTTTTGTACCAGGCTGTAAACACCTTTTTTTCTGCTGTAAAGTTGGCCATTCTAACAGTGGGCTCAATTGAAATTTGCTTTGTTTTGGAGCCAGGAGCGGCCACGACTAGCGGAATTTCGGATGAATTGCAGTTTTAGTTACTTCCGTATTGGCTTCCTGAGGGAGAGCGGGAGGTTGCCGCTTGGTCAAGACAAGCAATCATTTATTTATTTTAAAGTGACATAACTGAGCAAATGACACTTAAAGACAGCTGTCATAAGCATACATAAAATCTTCATATTCATGTATCAAATTGATTATAAAGGATTCATAAAAGCCTACTATATACCCCCTTCAAGTATTGTTTTGCCAAAAAGAATAAAAAAAAAATAAAATAAATGCCATGCCAAGTGCCATGTCATTTTCCCCTACTCAGTATCTACAATGCTATGTTTGAGAGAAATGACTTTTGTTCCACAAAGCGAATAAGCAGGCAATGGATAGTAATCCAACAACAACTCTCCATTAAGGCACTCCATGTTTCCACATGCTGTGTGAATTTCATAAAGTCCCAACTCTTGCAAATATGATGCACCATGACGAGTTACAACGAAATACACACTTTTGTCCTTTATTAGCATTAGTTTGATTTGTGCAAACTCTGTGGGCATGCAAGGACCTGTGCAAAGAAAAAAGCTCTTTCTGTAAAGAGTGCCTTTCCACAGTATCTCAGTGGATACTACAAGACCACTCTGATCATGCAAGCTTGCCTCTACTGCACCACGTACTGCATCACTGTACAAGACTGCATGGAAGGGAGTGGACTGCTTCACTTGCAGAAGGAGCAAAGACAGAACTGGAGGACAGATGTGCTTGCAGAAGTTGGTGATTATGTGCAAGTGTCTGACAGACATTTTTGAAGTTCTGGGTTCGTCTCACACATCTTTTAAAGTAAGAATGTTTGCTCTCAAATCTCATTGTCCACAGTCTTATTAGAGGTCCGAACCTCAGGATTAAAGCTGGATAGTGGGCCATGTAATGGTGCTTCGGTTTGAGTTTTTGGTCAGGAAACATCTCCTTTCTTGTCTCCAAATACTCCACAATGAAAACATTGAGCAAAGCAACTTGAGAGTGAGATATTTTAGGGGCACATATCAATTCTACAAGCTGCTTAAGATGTATCCTATATTGGATCATCAGTGTTTGTAATTTTTTCACCAATTAGAATAGGAAGAAGCCTCAGGAGACACCAGTTTTCTGTGGCTTTGCCACCTAATTTATCTCCTTTTTCTGCAACCACTGACGGAGTGGATGTGGCATCTGATCCATGATAGCTAAACTGCTTGATTCTTCGGTTTAGCTGACTATAGGTGAAAAATTTCTTCACTTTCACAAAGTACTTGATGTAAATGGCCAGGTCATATGCCACAACTCCTTCAAATACATCATGAGCAATACAAGGTGGGAGGCCAGGCTGACATACATGAAAGTAAGTAAGGGAGTTGAAAACAGAATCAAGTTTTACACCTCTGCTTTCTGTCAGGGAACCACTGCGTACCTCTTGTACTGCCTCATTGTAGTTTTGCACTGTTCTGGGAGGGGCACATTTTTGCAATTCATGGAGCTCATTTCTAGTTGCCAAGCAATATCTACAGAAGTGGACACACTGAAATTCTCTGTGAAACCTCCAATTTGGTGCGACCCTAAATTATTTCCTGCAATGCAAAAAATAGTTGCCTTAACAACATGTCCAGAAATGACAAGCCCTTTTGTCTCCAGTTCCTTTATATCTGACAACATTGTGGAGAACACTTTGTCATGGCCAAAATATTTAAAGTGTTCCTCTCTACACAAGAGCACAAGTTGCAAGTTGTCAGTGCTGGAACGATAAAATGGGTCAAGGTTGGCCAGTGTAAAGTAAACTGCAAGAATCTTGTATTTTTTTTTCGCTGACCCAAGTGGGTTCACAATCTCAAAAGCATCTTGATATAGTATGAGCCTTATGCTTATACCTGACTCCCCAAACAGAGCATTACTCTTGTATACAGAACCATCATTTACATCGTTCAAAATGTGTGGATTGTCATGGACTGACTTTGTACATTCTTGCCACACAGTTGAGTCTTTCAACAAAGTCTGCAAAGTCTCTTTTATTGGGATATACTGAGCAAATTGTTCCTTTCGGTTTTCATCAGTACCTAAACTAATAGTTTGTGGATGCACATAGGAGAAGTTTTTCTTAAAATACTGCATCCTTGAATACTCAGTAGAGAGTGCAGAGCTACAGGATGCATGCAAGTTATCGTCACTTAAACTTGACACAACATCTTTAATTTCCGACTCACTCAAATGAGTATTTGCTTGCAGAGCACCTTGAAGTAGATCAACTACATACTGGTGGCACACAGAGTTAAGACTGTCTATTTGTTCCACAATCATTTGAATAGTGGAGGAAGGTATAAGGTATTTGGCTTGTAACTTCATATAAAACAGAGATAAATTCCTCATATATAGCCCTTTCATATCAGGTGGGCACAGGATATCCTCTGGCTCATCAATTCTTACCTCTGGTGCTTTTTGAGCAACATCAAGTGACTCACTCTGCACAGAATGAACAAAAAGCACATCGGATACCTGTGCAGATGTAGCATTTTTATGATATCTAGAGAGGTGAGCAGTAAAGGAGGACCTCAATGAAAAGGTTTTGCCACACATTTTAAATGGGCACTTAACCTCTTCTTTCTTCAAAACATGTGATTTTAAATGATTTAAGAGATCTTTCAGATCATTGCACTGTTTCTGACAAAGTGGATTTTGACATATCCGTGGACCCTGTACTGTTTCCCACTGCAATATGGATGACTGTGTATGGTGGCGCAAAATATGACTTTTAAAGGAATTGTACTTTGTAAATCTTGATTTGCAACCAGCTACACAACAGGCATATTCACTATGAGCTTCATTTTTGTGTAACTGTTGGTGATTTACATACCCTTTCAGTGTTTTTGAAGCAATGCCACATATAGGACATGTGAAAGTTTTTGAAATACTTGCCATGTTGCATACTCACTTCAGTGTAATAGAGATATATTTGCTTCAGGTAGTTTCACGTTTAAATTCTTGAATCAAACAACTGAGGGTGAAAAAAAGAGACAGAAGTTTGCAAATGCTTGCTATGTAAAAATTATCCAAGTATAACGGAACACAAATCACTGAAAAAAAAATCACAAACTCCCGTTTTATACAGAAAAGTCAAATGCCTGTAATCTTTATGAAAAATTCTGTGAAATTTGTAGTATAGTTAAGCTTTTCGGTAATTAAATGCAGCTTGTAACGTTAATTTAGAATAAAGTTTTCCCCTTACAATGTGACTATAATAGCACAGTTTAAGTGACTATTTCCCCCGTTGCATTTCAGCTTTATATCAACTAACGTTAATTTCCGTTCAATTTATGCCAGACTCAATGCTGACTTGTTTTAAACCAAACCATTATCTTTTCTAACACTTTAGACGGTATCTTTGTCGTTAAAAAGCTCAACGAAGCAACGTAACTTAATGTGACATATTTTATTGCTGTTATTTAAGCAAATCTTTAGAGTTAGCCTAGTTAACCAGCTAACTTGTGTGTCAAAAACACGGCCACAGAAAACAACAGAAGCATAAGTTTCTAATTAACGTTAGGCAATTAGGATTTTTTATTTTTTTGGCAACGTTGAATTTGCAGCAAAAAATCAGCTGCAACCTTAACGATAACTTACTTAGCAAACATAACGTATGTCCAACATTACTCGCCTTGTCTATCAAAACGTACACTTTGAGAGTTGTATATTTGAATATGTCAATAGGTACTTCAGAGTCAAGCTTTACCTCACAGATGTGGAGTTTCCTCTTCACAGCAGAAAAGTGAATTTGCGCGGCCGCGCCTCCGTTCAGATGGTGCGCTTTCTTCACGTGTTTAGCAGTCACCTTTCAGTCGTGTTTTGTTGTCGTAAAATGATTGCTATGCTAATCGTGATACGAACACAGATGTAGGCCATGTAATGTTTAGTTAACTTTTTTGTTGACTTTACATTGCAACTGTAAATATTGATTAGAAAAAATATTTACAGGTCATAACATGCAAACACATAAGTGATATGTGTGATTAGTCACTAGGAGAAAAATAATATAATAGCATACTTCATAAATATTATAGAAAATTAATATAATAATTAAAATGAGCATTTGTTTTGTCTTTCACAGTGTACAGTATCCCAGCAAGCATTTTTGGTTTAAAAGATGTCTATTAGACGTCTAAACATAGCCTAGAGGTCTAGGCTAAATTTGGGCTGTCAGTGAAAATCTAATAAACGTCTAACCATAGCCCAAGATTAAACTAGACGTGATTTAGATGCCTTTTCAACGACTGCATGTATACGTCTAATAGCCAGTGAATTTTGGTCTAGGCTAAATAATGGTTAAATTTGGGCTGTCAGTGAAAATCTAATAGACGTCTAAGTACAGTCCAAGCATAAACAAGTCATCAAAATTTCAGCTAATGAATGACTGTATATACATTTAATAAACAACAAAAATACACATGTAAATATCAACATTTTTAGTTAACAGGTTCTCAAAAAACAATCCATTCAAACTAATTAAACAAAACTTTTATTAATAAAAGCAACATTAACCAATACAAAATAAAAATATATAAAAATGACAAAGTTATGACAAAACAAAAAAGATAAAAACTAAGATATTTTCCTGTTAAACACAGAAGAGGATATTTTGAAGAAAGCTGAAAACCTGTATATATATAAAAAAAAAAAACAACAACAACAACATGGGAGTCAATGGTTACAGGTATTCAGCTTTCTTCAAAACATCTTGTGTTCCACAGAAGAAACTCAAAGGCTGTTATTTTTGCTTTATATGCACTCAGAATTATTCTTGTAGCTTAAAAATATTCTGATTGAATTCTGAATTCTGTTTTGAGGATGTTTTAGGTATTTATCTAGACTTTAAACAAGTTGGCACCATTGCTGTCTATAGAGAATGAGAGAGCTCTCAGATTTCACCTGAAGTATCTTAATTTGTACTTCAATGACAAATCAATGTTTGGTACGACATGAATAATTAAACATTTTTATTTCTGGTTAAAAAATCCTTTAAGTGTACATGAACCCAAAAAGTCCATCCAATCCATATGATACACAGGTTCTGCAAATTTCTACACCAACATCTGTAGGTCTGTCCCCAGGACCAGCATCCTCAGCCCAAACGATATAGATCTCCACTGCTGTGTGTGCATTTTGAGATTCAGCAACTGCACTTTTAGTCCTGGAGAAAAAGGGAAAAAAATACTGAGATGAGTTCTAAAGTCGGTCATTTGACTTTGAGTTTTAAAAATACGTTTATGAAAGGAAGATGGGTTGACACACTTACCACATATTCTTTTACAAGTCTTCAGATGCACACTCTTCAAATGAGGCAGGTCTTCAGTACACAATCATGCTTGGTTACGTATTAAAACTAGAAAAAAATAACAGCTATTAACATAAAATGGTTTACAGCTTAAAGCTTATTACTTATTTACACATTTAAATTCAATTATTTATTCACTTATTTTAACTATTTTAGCATGAGTGTGTTATATTCAATGTTTCTTTATGTCAACCGCAGTTATATGGATAATGCATATACATATTGTTTAATATTCATTCTGTGTGTTTGATGTGACTCGAAAGCTTCATCCAGCTTGTGAAAGTACATGAGCAATCTGCATATGGACAGGGAAACCAGCAAATGTGGTCATAGTGTAAATGTTTTAATCTAAAACATTTCCAGCAACTCATACCTGCTAGACTGCTCATTATACACAGACACACTCAAATATCTGTGGAGAAAAACAAATAGTTACAAATATTAGAGAAGCATTGTAATAATAACAAACAATGATAATAAAAATAAGTCAGCTCAGCCTACTGTAATACTAGATTTTACAGAGACAAGTCAAAATACAATTACTCATTACTAAAACAATACATTTTCCATAACATAGTAAAGTTTATTTACAAAATACAAATCAGTAAAAAAACACATAAACTTGAATTGATTCTATAAAAACAGAATTAACTTGGTGTTTGTGTTTAAAAGTCTCTTGATATGAAATCAAAGCAAACATGATTTAAAAGCTAAAACTGCAGAAGTTTCATCTCATGACTTAACATACTTTTTCATTGACTTTATAGGGCAATTTAATGAAGACGACTCGCAATGTACACAATAAAAGCACTTAATCACCGAATTTTGCTTAATAAATGTTTAATTTTGAGATGTTTAAAAGAAAAGTAAAGTAACACTCCCTCACACCGTTTTAATGTTTGTCTAAGATTTTTGGAATAAAGAGTGTCTGTGCATTGATATTAGTGTAATACTAAATTAAAACTTGCACATATAAAAAAAAAACATAGCAAAACAACATGATATTAAAGCAGATTACACTTACCTTACAGGGTACAAATTTCAAACCACAACAGCTTCTTCCTCTTGATTTGTTGATCCATTTCACCAACACCGCCATCTATCGTGTGGAGTATGGAACTGCGCCGATTTTTCTTAACTGATTAGATCTGGCTTGATTTACCGTAAGATATATGTAACATATTATAAATAAGATATATTATACCATTTTCATTTTTAATTAAAAATAAAAAAGCAGTAAGCCTACAATTATTTTTTATGTCAATTTTGCGAGGTGGATAAAGCCCATCTAATTCAAAGCTAAATTATTGCCATAAATAGAACATGTCACAAAATTACACCTTAACACTAGTAGATGTAGTACTGATAATGCTTGCGTGATGCACGCGCTGCACTGCCAAATACTACAGTGGATCAGTTTAGGCTATCAGTGGGCTATAAATAGCCAGCCGGATGACGGGCTAATTTAAGGCAGACTATGAAAATAACATTTATTTTTCAAAGCCCAAACACCTTGTAAATGAGATTGACTTTCCTTACGTGAAGGAATATCATATCACATCATATCACAAAGTATTTGCCAAAAAAGACAGGTGAGCAAATTTAAGTTTTTTTGGCCTAGAGATGGGTTAGATATAGCCAGGCTAGATTGGGTCTATAATTCACACAGAGAAACTGAAACTACGTTTATTACTTGCAGGAACCTCATAAACGTTGTTGACTTTTCTTACATGATAAAGTATCATACATATCATAAGCTTTATTTAGCAAAAAAAAAACAAAAACAACATACAACCAAATTTAATTAAATTTAATTCGGCCTAAAATTGGGCTACACGTAGCTGGACTAGATCTGGTCTACATTTCACCTAGCCGGTGAAATGACGGCTATTGCTTGCTGGGCTGACCCAGCGGAGGCTCGAACCAGCGACCTTCTTGTGAGGTGATCGTGCTACCCACTGCGCCACCTAAAAAAACATGTAACACCAAAATACTAACAATTATCTGTAAATTAAATGTTGGAATTTTTAAATACAGAAAATATCTGTAAAAATATATATTTCACCGTATAATGAAAAAACAGGAAAATTCTGCAAAAAATACTGACAATTATCTGTAAAATAACATTTATTTTTTCCGGTTTATTTTTACATGAATAATCTGTAAATATTAACGTAAAATTACGTGTTACTCTATTAAAACACAGAACATTTCCTTTAAAAAACAGAAAAAGAATGTAATACCTAAATACAAGCAATAACTGTAAATTTTATGTACGATTTTTTTTATTACAGAACATATCTGTAAAACAACAGGTATTTCACTGTATAATGAAAAAACTGAAAAATTCTGTAAAAAAATACAGACAATTACCTGTAAAATAACGTTTATTTTTACAGTGTGTGCCACAAACTGATTATTATTTACAACTTTATTACCTGTTATCCACAGCCTATGCAGGTTCTGTTCACTAAAGTAGATGTGCGCATCTATCATTAAGTAGGGCGCGCGCCTGTGGCAATCCCAGATTAATAAATGGACAAAGCCGAAAAGAAAATAAAACATTTTTTAATAACTGTCTCTTTTTCAACAATGTGTAACATTTCATCTCAATGTCAAAAACACCTCTAAATCATCATATTTACACACATTTTCAGTTTCAGGTTTCTGCTCAATTTTATGTGGTGCTGCATTATTTAGTCGACTCTGATGTTGTGTTTCATTCTGGTCTTTCCCATTGTCAACAAAGCAGTCCGGCGAAATGGCAAAGATAGCTGATCCTGATTGGCTCTTATGCTTGCATTGGAAATGCTGATTGGCTCAAGGCAAGGCAAGTTTATTTATATAGCACATTTCATACAAAGTGCTTTACATAAACAAGAATAAAATAAACAAGTAAAATAAAAATAAAAATAAATAATAAAATGAGTAAAAAAAACATAAAAACAGGTAAAATGTGATATAAAAGAATGAAGAAGAAGACAAAGAACCTTATAGAGTTAAGCTAGAGTTCGACTTTATAGATAAACCTTTTTTGCTTTCTAAATACTAAGCCTTAAAATGTTGAGAAGTTATAAATAAAATGCCACAATGTAGATAAGTTGTCATTTAATAAGAATATGTGAATAACTCAGTTTTGACAAAAATGTCATATACAACCTTATAATTTCAAGGTGATGATATAAAAAATAGCTCTCTGCTCTTGCTGCTATTACACATGAGTTGGAAGTTTTTGACCAGTGTGTAGACTGGAGTATTATTCAATATTTTTGTCTCATACTGATTAACTATGTCAAAGTTTGTAATTAACTATAAAGAGCACCAGCAGATCCGCTACTGGCATTTGAAACAGTCAATGAAGTATTGAATTATCGCCACTAAAAGACCTTTTTATGTTGTTTGTCTTATTTTCCTGTCTTATTTTGACTTGCTCCTAAATCCACCCTTACCATCTGTCTCTTGTTTCTTTATATTTGATGTATAACTTCCATTCATACTCCAAGCATTGATCGACGTCTTCAGTATTCTTCAATTTTCTAGTCTCATCTCAAGCCTTGGCAAATAACTGAGAAAACAGCAATGTAGACTTCTTACAAAGTATTTTATCTAACCAGCCAGGTCAGAGGTCATGGAGAGCTTTTGAGTGGAGAATTGGAAACAACTGTTTCCTGAGTTATTTGCCTTTTTTATCTTTTGAAGTGAATTTCTTTGTACATAAGCTGCCAGTTTGGATGTATATTGTACCATTTTAAAGCAGTTTTAATAAGACTGCTGAGAGTACACTCAGCCTTGGGTAAGGAGCTTAACTTAAAAATGACACCTTTTACATACTTTCCAACAGCTGATATTCCAATAGCTTTCATTTATTACATTTTTTTTTATTAATATTACTAAAAAGCTAATATGTTATTGTCATGTATATAACATACAGTAAAGATAAATAGTTTCTCCAGTAAATATTATAACAAATAAATAACAAGTCTAGTATATCCAGATACATCAGAATAAAGTAGCTACTAGCTAACAATGTTTATAAATTACACTATACTTTGCTACGCCTGTCTTATCTGCCTCAGAGCTAACTTACTCGAACTGTCTCCATCACTGCTCTTACCAAATGTCCAGTCTGCATCATTCTCATATCTATTCAAAAGTAGTATTGCCATTAAAACTAGATTTTATCCATAATGCAAATGTCATTAACATACACCTAATCAACAATATATTACTAGCATTCATGTTGTTATTGTTGCAACTTAAAAGTTCACAGCTGACCTTGCTAGCTAGCTAACCCATTGCAATATTGCACGTTACACTATTCCACAGTGTTGCCACTTGGAAACACATACATTTAAACGATTTACAGAAAACTTAATTGATAAAAAAAAATGAGTAGTGAATATGTCATCGTAACTTACTAGAGGTGATGTTAAAGATTTCTTTGTTGATCTGACATGAGTTGATGCTTTGTCTTTATTGACGTTTACGTTTGCATTCAGCAACTACTCACAATGAACGCCAGTCTGCCAGAAATCACGCCACAGAAAAACACTGCATGGGCTCTATTTTGACGGTCCGTGCGCAGAGCGTAAAACGCAGGGCGCAAATGCTTTCAGGGTGTGTCAGAACGCATTTTTGCTAATTTAAGGATGGGAAAATCTGCTTTGCGATGTGGTGCATGGTCTAAAAGGGTTGAGTTTATTTTCTTAATGAGTTATGTGTGTTTTGAGAATAAACCAATTAGAGTCTCATCTCCCATTCCCTTTAAGAGCCTGCTGCGTCTCGCCAAGAGCGCATTCGCTATTTACAGGACGCAAAGTAAGTCTAAGTGGAAAAACTGAGCATTTCACTAGCAAACAGTTAAAAAAGTTAACAGTTAACAGTTTTTTAACAGAAAACTGTTAAACAGAGCATCTACTGCGTGAGAATGAAAGATAATGGATCTACTTTCACATTCGCTCTTAAATAGAGAAACCTTTACGCACAGACATCAATTAGTCTATAAATAAATAATTTTGCTTGTTAAGCGCAAATATTCATTTTAAAACTATTTCTAAATTCAGTTCTAATTTCCAGCAAGTGAATAAATTAATAATAATAACAAAATGTGCTCAAAAACCTGAGTTATATCCTAAAACACATGCTGTGCCCCTTATGGTCTAAAACCTGACAGGTGGGCAAATTTAAGCTTGTTTTTAATAAAACAAATATAAATATGGATATAATAAATAATACTGCTAATAATAATAACATTATACATAAGCAAATTGTTAAGAATGAACTGAAAAAGCCTCCCGAGATGAAGAAGACATAAAAGCAGTGATTTTTCATATTTATGTAGGCTAGAAAATAATATGTTTTGTAATATTTTAATCCTTTATATTTATATCCTATATCTATTCTTATTATATCCTATATATCCTTAATATTATTTTTTTTCATATGTAAAGATATTTGCCTATTGCTCTCTTGTGCGTATTAAGCAGTGGGTAAGCGAGGCGCAACTAGACCGGGTTTGTTTTGGTTTAATGAAAAATCTATTATAGTTTCTCAAAATAGCAACGCGCCAGCCGTGCGCCTCAGAACGCCTTCCTTTTTAGACCAGAACGCCTATGGGCGCACATATAAGCGCTAATGCATTTGCTATTTAAACAGCGTAGCACAACGCCTCAAATCGACTCCTGCGCCAAGCTGAAACTACTAAAAGACTACTGCGCCGCGCCTTGCGCCACATTGCGCCGGGTGTATGATAGGGCCCCATGTCATGTAACTTAACCAAAGCACATCATTGGCCACACTAAGGTCTTCTCTTTCCAACTAAAACAATTCAATGTTGGTCTTAAAGAAACAGTGACAGGGGAATGAATACAAATATCATGTTGCCATATGGCAACACCATGCGGTAGAGGGTTAAGTGTGCGAAAAGCCTAGTAGCTGTCTGATGTTTGAATGCTTGAGATATTGAGATATCATTCAGAATGTCTCAACACACACACGCACGCATATATACACACACACACAGACATTTTCTTAGTTTATTTCTTAAGTTAATCAGGTTATAACGCCTATATGTATGACACAGTTAATGATGTTACGTAAGAGTGTGATTGTTGATGTTTTGAGATTGTAAGCAGCATGGCCGACAAACTCTGTCCACTTTATTTTAGTTGAATTCCGTTGGTCCCGCGACACAGTCTTACATCTGTTAATTGTGTCTTGGATTTTAAAACTCGAAAAGGTCAACTCTGGGTCATTCTCAGCGCTGGGTAAATCTAGCTTTTTTTTCACACTGCTTATAATTTACTAGGTAATCCAGGGTTAAGAACAGTGTGGAAAAAATCAAAAAAATTTTTAAAAATTCAAGTAATAAAACTGAGTCTTGAGGGAAAACCGATCAAAGGTTAAAGGTCATTTAGGCCTTATGCGGTTTCAACACTTGTTCTGAAATGAACCATTTTTCTTTGCTTTTCCAGCAGAATGGCTAGTGTCTGTCCTCTAGTGGCCTCTGACTGATACTGTCTGAACTTACGTTTTTATTCAGTCTTATAGATGAGGAAATGTCAGACCAGTAGATCTTGACTTTACAGGAACTTTTTTTTGGTCCCCGAGAGGAAAATGACCCCGAGGTTATTGTAGAAGAATAAAAAATACAGTCTGTACAGTATAAACATCATTACTTATATATCTTCTTAAAGAGATATGTTCAAGCCTCTGTGTGTGTATGTGTGTGTGTGTGAGAGTGTCTGCACAGTCCTCTACCCACTTTTTACTATATTGTGCTGTATTACTAAATTTGTTCACAATTTCCCAAAACCTTGCTCAGTTACAGTCACATCAGTTTATAAGTGTGTGTGTGAGTGTGTATGTGTTTAGTTGTCCTGGTACTTAAGTGTTCAAGTAATTTGTTTAAGTGTTTCATTCACTGCTGTCTGCTTTTTCAGTATCGTGGCTGATTTGATGTATTTTTTATGAAAACAGGACTGGTGCGACAAAGTATATTTTATTCATGTTTTTATTTACAAATGTTTTCATTGTTGGGGCTGTGCCCTCTTCTCCAGATCTTTTGTGTCTTTTCCAGGATCTTTTCTTGAGGCCTGATCTTTTTTTTCTGGATCTTCTGTTGTTGCTGTGACCTTTTTTCTGGGATTATTTGTTGCTGCTGTGTCCTTTTTTAAGCTCTACTGTTGAATCTGTACTTTTTTAGCGTCAGGAACTGTGGTGCTCAGTAGTGCAAATAATCTTTCCCATCCATTTGCACTACATTCCTTATTCCTTATTCCTTGACCTGAAACATACAGACACACACCAAATCAAGGTTATTGATTCAGATTCGTCACAATAAACAAAAGCCATAAAATGTACAATAAAAAAAAACATTTTTCAAATGAAAGGAGAATCTATTTTCCAAATCATTAGAAGCTGATCTACAGTTCAGTACCTTAAACCATTGATGGAGAATGATTTCTTCCAGAGGAATCCGCTGGCTTGGGTTTTCCTGCAGGAGAGCTTGAATCAAGTCACAGCATTCTGTGCAGAACGATGGTGGGAAGAAGTGAGAGAAACACATTATCAACTTCAACTTTACATCTGCTGTCATTTTATTCATCTATAAGATCTGACTCTACTCTACTTTAGAATCAGAACATTGTCACCATTATCCAATATCCAACTCTTAGTTTTAATCCATGAACTGCTCGTCTATGATGTGATGAATGACGTCTTACCTTCTGACAATCCAGGCTCAGTCCAGTTTCCATCATCGATCCTCTGCGTGTCCGTGACTTCAGGAAATCGTTGACACAGCAGTAGGAATAACAGAACTCCTAAAGACCATACAGTGGATGGTTCTGCATGATATTCGTCGTCCAGGTAGTACTCTGGTGGGAAGTACTCCTTTGTGCCTGAAGGAACAAGATTTGGTCTCAGCATGAAACACTAAAGCATGTTTTCTCTGTAACATGAAAATACATGATTGGTCAAATTGATAGTCCAGACTACAGGTGTTAAGTTTAATACATACCACAGAAACTGTCATAGCCAGATTCCTGGAGAAGAGCTCCACAGCCAAAGTCAATTAGCTTGACCTCAAGCGTGTCCGTGTTGACCAGCAGGTTCTCCAGCTTTATGTCTCGGTGAAATACCCCACGTCTGCAGCACATGAGACCGGCCGTTGTTGCCTGCTCCATGATCTTTTGAGCCTGGCGTTCAGTGATGGAGCCGAGAGACATTATGAAGTCCAACAGATCTACACAGGGTGAAGGTCGTTCCAGGATCATGATGTAACGATCCTGCTGGTCCTGCCAGTCCAGCAGCTCAATGATCTCTGGAACCTTGCCGCCTCTATGAGCCAGTATCAACAGGCCGATCTCTAAAGGAAGGGGCTCAGGATGACCAGCCTAGAAGAAAGATTAGTTAGGCGGTGTTGCTTCCCCAAATATACTGTTGTCAGTGCCTTTACATGTTTAAGTCTACTTACGATGTTGATGTATTTTATGTTCGATGGCTTTCTGGCAATTTTTACTGCCACCTGTTCAACAAAACACTTCTGTTATAATCACATCAAGTGCACTAAAAAGTGAACATAATATATATTAAAGGGATTGTTCACCTCAAGGCCATCCTCCAAGCGCTTCCCTTCATAGACGCTGCCAAATCCTCCCTCTCCAATCTCCTTGCCGAGTTCATACTGGTCCAGAATGTCACCTGTTAAAAGATGAATAATTGCAGCTGATGTGAAATGTCAAGCACTGACAGACACGTGTGTAATGTTTGAGGTGGAATAGACATATGCCTATGTTCAATAATTCAATACATCGTGAAAATGAACCTGCACAATACTGATATGGTGGACACTTCAAAATACAGCAAACAGTGATTGAAACTTTGAGTGCTTTTTAAAAATATATTTATATTTACAGAACTTATTGTAATGTACTCTACTTCATACTGAAGAGGATCATGAGAGAAGGCCACACATTCTCAAATGACCACTAGATTTACCTTCAGAACTCTTCTTGTGGATCTGAACAGGAGTCTGATCCTCCTGACTAGAGCTGCTGCTGGACTTCTGGACTTTACAGGAGAGCAGCTTTTCAGGACTGTCAGTCCTTCTCCTCTTTCTCTCACTTTCCTCAGCAACATCAGTGGACTGAAGGCTGGTGATGGATATTGGAGGTGTATGAGGATGGAAATCGTTCACATAAGAGCTGTGACAACTTCGTTTTCTCTTTTGGCCGCAGAGAAAAGTCATCCACTGGTTGTCATCTGTATTTAGAGATGTAAGACATGCATTAATGATAATGATAATGGCTTATAAAATTGATTTGTATTTTGATGTAAAGTGTAAAGACACACTTCATCTTAGAGATCAAAAACAGTCATGAATTGGGTTTCTTATAGTGAATGCTCATAATTTGCCTTCAACAAATCTGAATCATACACATTTTATGCCCATTATTGAGTCCATTGAATATTGATATTTATACCATTTTTATATTTCAGTGATATTATTAATAATCTGCAATTATTTAAATGATTTATGTACAATACAGATTGTTGTAAGGATTTCTCTTTTAGTGGATAAATTATGAGAAACGTTGATTACCAAACAATTGGTTCTACTTAGATTTGTTTTAAAAACCTAAAACAAGTTATAAAGTTATTTTTTATTGTATGTGTTCAGTTTTTAGTTACTTTACTCTCAAAATCATTCCTCATAAATCTGCAGACTTTTTAAACAAAATTCTCAGCAGAAATAGCAAAACATGTGCACAGAATCTGTCCGGGCCTATATGTACATGTACAGAGATCTAGTGAACACAAAGCATGGTCAGATTGACAAACAGTGACTGGATTTACCCTCAGCGTAAAGGGAGAGCGGCTTTTCAAAACTCTCCCACCTCCTCTTCTTTCTCACTTGTATGTCAATCTCCTCACCAACACTAACGGGTGAAAGGTTCTCAGCCACATTGGTGCTGGATGTTGGAGGTGTACGAGTATGGAAATCATACACTTGAGTTCCTTGAGAACAACGCTTTCTTTTCAATGCCATAATAACAGAATTCACTGGGAACACTACTATTACCAACTGCAATGAGAAGACGCAATGAGGAGATTCTGAACTGTCTTCTACTTTTAATGCTGCGTTCTTCTGTTTCTATGACAGCACATTCCAGAACACTTGTTTACATTCAAAATCCCAACACCATATTGGACAAGCTATCTAAACTAGATATATAATAGACACACACACACACACACACACACACACACACACCTAAATGATTATAAATTAATCATTGTAAATATACTGATTTTTATTGTTTTTATTACTGTTTTATCCTAAAAATGTACAGTTTATTCTGATCTATTTTTGTATTGATTTGTATGAATAATCAATGTTGAGTAATTATATAATAAATTGAATATCAATGTGATATATTGAATAATATGATGTATTGTTGATATTTTATTTAATAATTATATATAAATATAATCTTTTTTTATTATTATATATGTATGTTACTTTTTATGTAAACTTTATAACTGCTTTGGCAATACATTTGTAACAATTGTCATGCCAATAAAGCAATTATTGAATTGAATTGAATTAATAGACAGACAGGCAGATACAAGCTATAATCTTTAATCTTTCACTTCTCAATAATAAGGAACAGTATTTTGACCACAAATATCTAAATAAATACAAGAAATAAACTTGTAAATACAACACCAACTGATTCTGAAACATTATTGTCCAGAAACTAAATAAAACACTGTTATTTTAAGATTAGATAATCTCAAATAATTTTGCTTTAATTGAAAAAAATAATAATAAATGTTGTAATTGCTAAAAGAACAAACTTAAAATAACATTATTAGGCCTACATTTAGTCATGTGACATATGTGTGAAGTAAAACATAAAACTAAGACTAACATTATTATCCAGTAACAAAATTAAACAAAGTTATTTTAAGCTTAATTATATACAGTAGATTTTAGCTGAAAATAAGTTAGATTTATATTTATATATGAGCAATTCCAGTGTTATGGATGTGACATTTGCAGTAAAAACTCAGAACATAAATTTACATAGAAAATATTTATATGTTTATTAATTATAAACATGTTTTGTACTTTAAATGAAAATACTTAGACATTCTGTGAATTAAACTGCAAGACCCAAAAGAAGTAATGATCATCAAAATGATAAGAGTTGGCTCTCCATAAAACAAAAATGATTAATTTTATTTTACGATATTTTTTTTGCATTTAAGAGGAAAAAGTGTTGTTATGGATGTGACCGATGTGAAATTACCACTTGTGTGACTTTGGTAAATCAAATTTAATTGTTTAAAAAAGCTGACAGAGACATTTTTGAGCATTTTTAAAGTTCTGTAAAATACTTGCTTAGACAAAAAAAAAAAAAAAAAAACAGAAACGGGTTCCGTATTTTGGTGAAAACTTAATTTCTTTCATGCTAAGGTTGACATTTGCATTACAAGTGCTCTTATATGTCATATGTATAAGCATTAAGACTATGTTTAGAGTCATCTTTGTTGGAGAGAAGAATTCATATCAATCCTGTAACGTGTATATGTGAATTATGTATAGCTATCACTATTTTCTATTATTGTTGGAAACACTCACATCTTATTACAATAACTCAATGTTTTTCCTGCAAAGACAAGTAGGAGGGAGGTGACCACCTCTATCAAATTTTGTACAACCTCCACCTTTTGACAAAAATCAGGCAGGCGATCACTACTGACAGACCCAAAGTAATGCTCAGGTGCTGGTCATGTATTTAATTACATTTAATGTTAACAGTTTTAAATAAGATCATGTTTTGATAAAATTCCAATAATAATACAAAATGTGTTTATTTCCAGTAGCAAACATTTCATCATGACTACTAAATGAATAATGCCTGAATAGTGTCATGTGCTCATTCAAAACTTTTAATCAAGCATTGTCAGCTGTAGTCATTAAGCAGTTTATAAAATAGTTTGTTTGCATTTGTGTCTTTAAAATGTTTTGTGTATGAAATATTTGACCTCTCAGATGAGTGTCACTTTTACCTCAGGCCAGGCCCGTGCAGAGACTTTTGTCTTTTCCTCTCCGTCTTTCAAGCTGGATGGCTTGATAACCTCCTCAACCCCTGTTGTAAGTAGAAGGTGGGAGAGCTGTGTGAGAGCTCAAATGTATTAAAATAAAATACTATATATAATAAAATATTTTGAAAATACTACAAAATGCTAATTAAGGGAGCATGAAATGTCTTCACAAACCTATCAATAGGCCTATTGGATCAATCCCTTCACCATTAAACTGGCTTAGTGTAGTAAACCATGTTTGACAGCAACAGCGTTTCTCTGAGCAAGTTTAAGTCAGCTTCTCTGTCGACTCATTCACATCTACTAAACATAAAACATGTAACTTTTGTTTCTCTTTGATTTTAGTCTAGATTTTACACACATTTTATACAGAAAGTATTGTATTTAAGATGATCCCTTTAACGCTGTAAAAATCATTCACAGCACATAATGAGCTGGAATATGATACTATATCTCTTGATTGCTACCATCTCTAAAAGTCTTATATTTCAACATTTTTGCATTTGAAATCTTCAATACTCAACATAAAATCATGATTTCTGAAAACTACTAAAATCTCTAGTTTTAGTAATTTCTATGTTTCTTTGCAATTGTACTCTTCAACACACAATATAAAACATACTGTACTGTACATGAAGTATACAAGAAGACATTTACAATAGGGGAGCACAGGGCACAAAGTAACGTGGGGTTAAGTGTAACACAGAGTTTTAAGGTATTTGCTCAGGCTTGATCATGGCATTCTTCCGAGGTTTTCATCACAGTGTCAGCAGATGTCTTCCTGGCTATTATTGAATAAGTTCGGTGAAGTTTGGATGAGAAACACAAGAGAAACCATTTTTGCAGCATCACCGTCTTCTAGGCTAAAAGATAAAACCATTTTGAAAGATGTAAGAAACACACAGTGACTGCTAACCAGTTTTGAGGAAAACATGACACAGCGGGGTTAGTTGTAACGGTGTTAAAATTAAGCCACACACTGTTGAACACCAATTAAACTAACACAACATTTTTTTTTTATTTTGACAACTTTTTTAATAAAATGATTTTTAATAGATTTTTTTTTTTGTTTTTTGATAGACAAAATTTTTTTTTTATTGCTAATACTCCAAATAAAGGCATTGTATAATAATGGATAATAATCCAAATAAATTCAAATGTATTTATCCAATAAATAAATAAACATACTGTGCTATGTAGAATAAAAATAAATTGAGCTAGGTACTGAGAAAATATAGATATTATTTAAAGTAAACTGGATTTAAATTGTGTGTAATCTGCCTTTTTAAGCATGTGTTACAACTAACCTTCTGTCTGTTACAACTTGCCCCGCAGGTGGGGTAAATAGTAACATTTTTACTTCTGGCACTTTTGGCAACACTGCACAGAAACCATAGGTTCGGCGATCATAATTTCTGAGCTCATTTGTAGGAGAGGCTTGTGATTTGTTGGTAAAAACAAATGGTTTGTCTAACCCCAATAATTTGTTTATTATTTGACCAAGTGTTACTTTTTGCTCCGCTCTGCCCTACTATCATCCATCTAATTACATTGTTTTAACAAGGCAAATACAATGTTACATAATAATTATAATGTAATGACATAATAATGACATCCAAACTAAAAGTTTGTAATTACTTACTGTTGTAAGCCAAAAATGTGCAAGAGTTCGTTGTGCGCAAGTGTTAACAAACGGGACTTTTATTTTGACTTCGGTTGTGAATGTTGAACTTACTTCCGAGTACTTTTATGTGATTTCCTTCCCCCTTGGGACGCTGATGTTTTACCAGTGCGTTGTGATGAAAGCGAACAAATAAACAATATTAAGAAGTTAAATCTGGATTATTCTTTCATGGATGGATGTCAACAACATATTGCACATAGACATGACGTATAGACATGAAAACCCTACACCAGGGGTCACCAATCCTGGTCCTGGAGGGCCGGTGTCCCTGATGGATTTAGCTCCAACTTACCTCAACACACCTGCCTGGATGTTTCAAGTATACCTATAAGACCTTGATTAGCTTGTTCAGGTGTGTTTGATTAGGGTTGGAGCTAAAATCTGCAGGATACCGGCCCTCCAGGAACAAGTTTGGTGACCATTGCCCTACACTAATTCACACTGCAGTCATGCTAACAACATGGAAATCCTCGCTAGAATCATGTTAATAACATGGTAATCCATCCTAGATTCATGATAATAACATGCTAATTCATGCTATAATCACGCTAAAACATGCAAATTCATACTAGAATCATGCTAAAACATGCTAATTCATACTAGAATCATGCTAACCCATGCTCTAATCATGCTAATTACATGTTAATCCATGCTAGAATCATGGTAATAACATGCTAATTTGTACTAGAATCATGCTAATGGCATGCTAATCCATGCTTAAATCATGCTAATAACACACTAATTCAAACTAGAACCATGCTAACAAACAGTGTTATGCAAGTTACTTCCAAACTATCACATTACACATTACTTGTTACTGTTATTTTAAAGTAATCCTTTACCTTACAATATTACTGTTTCTGAATTGTAATATTTTACATGACTCTTATATTACTTTTTAGTTACTTTCACCAAAATAACTATAGATTTAAAACTTTTAATTGTAAATTAACTAAATGTACTGCAGAGCATTTTACATCCATTAGAAAGCAATATGATGTAGCATTATGACTGTGACCAATGCAGGCTACTAACAATATATAATTTGCAATGCGAAGGCTCAAGACAATGCAAGAAAGGATGACAGTCAGAATCACAAATGATCTGAGGGTGCTTTCACACCTGTGAATCGATTCAGTTGTTCCAAAACAGACATTACAATTGTTACATTGTTGCACTGCTCTTTGTGCGGTTCGCTTTAAAACTGCAAAGTTTCTAAACAGACCAAAAGAGCTAAAACAAGTCATATGTGAGTAAACTCCTGACATTGGTCAGAGTTTCACGGTTTATGACCTCCCCCCTACTCATAATTTCCTCTTCATATAGCCGTATGCCTTTTACATATCCATAAAACAATGTGATATAAACGGGCTTGGATTGTATCGTTTTCTCACTACAATCTATCTGCTCCAGAGTTCGTTTAATTTCAGCTGAGACCACCTCATTCAAGCAATCTCAAAGCAATTGATTTGGCGCAGATCCGAGCGCGATTGCTGGATTCACATATGCCAAACGAACAGCGCTAACTGGGCAAACGAGACAGTTTCCAAAACAAAAGTCTAGGTGTGAAAGCCCCCTCAGTCTGTTTAAAGTATGGGTGAGGTACAGTGATTATCTGGCAATATCTGTGAATAGCTTGGGTATATTGATATTAGACACAACAAGCCTATATATGCCATGACAAGATGCCGTTTGTTTTCTTTTCTTATTGTTGCCATTATTTTATTGACTTTAAATTCAAGTGTTTCACAACATAATGAAGTGAGCATGATGAACATAGCTTTCTCAATATAAAGTGCAATTAGAGGACCAACCCCTCAACCTGTCATTTTAGGCCATAGAAATGAACATATAGGCTAAAGCACTGCTTAAAAATAAAACAGATCAAAAAGAGATCTATATGCCTCTAAAACTACACTGTAAAAAAAAAAAGTTGAATAAACATAAAATAATAAGGCAACCGATCACACACAGCTTTTTGAGTTAACTAAGTCGACTTAAAATATTTTGTTGAATTCCTTGTTTAACCAACAACATATTTTTGTTTGCTGAACAAATATTATCATGTTTACTCAACAAGATCTTTTGTTTGCTGAACAAAAGTTTTCATGTTTATTCAACAAGATCTTTTGTTTACTGAACAAAAATGATCATGTTTACTCAACAAGATCTTTTGTTTGCTGAACAAAAATTTTCACGTTTATTCAACAAGATCTTTTGTTTACTGAACAAAAATGATCATGTTTACTCAACAAGATCTTTTGTTTGCTGAACAAAAGTTTTCATGTTTATTCAACAAGATCTTTTGTTTACTGAACAAAAATGATCATGTTTACTCAACAAGGTCTTTTGTTTGCTGAATAAAAGTTTTCATGTTTATTCAACAAGATCTTTTGTTTACTGAACAAAAATTTTCACGTTTATTCAACAAGATCTTTTGTTTCTGAACAAAAATGATTATGTTTACCCAACAAGATTTTTTTAGTTTACTGAACAAAATAAAACAAACTGATTCATTATGCATTCACTATTAATTTTTAGGATTCAAATTAAATACACAAGAATAGTCAATTCACTTTTTTTTATTTTTAACTGTGTTCAAATCACAATCCAAAACATTTGCATACAAAATCAGCATTTGACATTAGCCGTGTTCAGCATTGGGGTAGTTTGTACACAACTAGTACTGAATGTTTCCAGATTTGAAAAGATTGTACACTGCCTCAACATAAAATAACTGGCAACCTTACTAAAACCAAGCTATTAGTGTGTCCAAACACTCAAACCAGGTGAATATACAATCATCTAATCAGAGTAAACCCTAAAAGCCACTCCATTCAAACAGTATTTAAAGTGTACTGCACTTTTGTCAACAAAGTACATAAAGTCCAAAAACAGACCTCAAAACATTCAAACAGTGGCACAGTAAGAAGTGCTTTCGCCTCCCACCAAGGTCGCTGGTTCGAGTCTCAGCTGGGTCAGTTGCCGTTACTGTGTGGAGTTTGAATGTTCTCCCTGCGTTCACGTGGGTTTCTTTGGGTTCTCCGGTTTCCCCCACAGTCCAAAGACGTGTGGCACAGGTGAATTGGGTAGGCTAAAATTGTCCGTAGTGTATGTGTGAATGAGTGTGTATGGATGTTTTCCAGAGATGGGTTGCAGCCGGAAGGGCATCCGCTGCGTAAAACAAGTTCATTGCGCTGGTTCATCCATCTCTGGACCCATTGAATCCCTTCTTTTCTGTAGAGTTTCAGGAGAGGTGCTGTATATTTATCAAGTCACTCGATTAACTGTCTCAGGAGATCTACATTACAGATCTGAGAAAACTCTGTGCAGATCTACAATATACAAAAAAACATACATATTAATATTTACACATAATACATATATATATATATATATATATATATATATATATATATATATATATATATATATATATATATATATATATATATATATATTTGTAAATGTAAATATTTAAATGTTCAAATGCTGAATACAGATGTATTTTGAATTACCTATAATAATAATGTTGTTTGTTATTTTTAGCATTATCATTACTACCTTGAATGAAACCAAAGCAATTGCAATATAGTGACTTACCTCTTCCTTAAAGTCCAGGTTATCTCTCTCTAATTTCTTCCTGGCTAAATCTCAACAACTTCTTTTGGGCAAAGAGAAAAGGTTTCTTGCATCTGCTGGTGAATGACCGTCAAATTTCACTGATGATAGCAAGTCTCACCTCCTCAAGGAAATCTTGCATTGAATTATGTCATTGTCAATATTTCAGTCCTTTTGAGCAAAAAGAAAGAAAAATATATATTTAGCCCTTTATATTTTTTATGTAAATAAAAGCTAGCTGACTGTTAAAGCAAGTTGGTCTGAATATGATAGACATTTAGTCGAGCTAACTAATATACAAGCAAATCAAGCAATGAATTACATGAAAATCACACGATTTTCACACAAATTACACAGTTAAACACGTCACCGTTTGTTCCACTGGCTCTGGTTCGAAGGGAAAAAAGGTTATGATGTGCGCAATGCTGACAGCAATCTAGATAAACAGGACATAATGTTATATTTGACTTGGATACCTGATCTGGTATGTTATCTGATACTCATTGTATTAATCGTGAGTTATTAAAGCAAATGACTCGATTGAAATCGCTATTTGTTTCAAATACATTCACTCTAAACTTTTATTGATGTAAATAGCCAAAACCAAGTGCACGAAACAAGTAACTCACGGCTAAATTATAACAAATAGTTCCGTATTAGGATACACGCGCACATCAAAGCCAACATATCAAATAATATAACGTTAGATGACAACAAAAAAGACATGCATACCTATGATTTAGCAGAAACGTCGTTGGCCTGCTCTTAACTAGGGATGGCTGACGTGAAACTGATGTTTTGACACAGTGTCGAGATCCCGAAGCGCAAGTGTTTCGAATCACTGCACCGAAGCATGATCCGAAGCATCCAAGTCACGTGACTAAAGTGTTTCGAAACACCTAGTCACGTGACTAAAGCGATTCAAAGCATCGATCAGCTTAGAAACGTTTCGAGACCTGGTGAATCCTAATTTGACTGCCAAGGTCTCCAAAGTATCTCTGTCTCATATGGCTTAGAGCACTGAGGGTTTGCTTATTGATTCTATGCTCAGCATGATGTTTTGGGTTCGAATCCCGACTTGTACAAATACTCTGAAATCATGGTTTTATGTATTTTAATCATGTTTCTGTTTTGTGTAGCCTAAATAGGATACAGCTACAGTTACGCCATCAATTTAGCATTATTTTTGTAACACTGTAAAACAATAATAAATATTTTTACAGTATGGTTGGGTTTAGGGTTTGGGTAGACATTAATAAAATACAATAAATGGGAAATTTAATGAATAATATAAATAATTCTTGATAACTTCAGGCCACCGTTTTTGATCTAGCAACAACCCTGTTTTAAGACAAAAACAAGACATATTTATTCACAAATTGTTAATTCGGATATCAGACCAATGTTGAAACAAAACGATACAAGAGCAAAGCATCACCAACTGGTATTAAAGCATTTTAAAACAACTGCTACAGACTGGCTTCGAAACCTACTACTCCTGCATGGATGTCTGACACCTTAACCACTGTACTATGTTACTTGAAGGATTCTTCTTTCACAAAGTGGGGTTTAATCCCTCAATTTGTTCAATCGTTCTTTGCTGAAGCTGTTTCAGTGCAATATATATAAAAAAATGACCAGATGTCACTGTAGAGTGAGGTTTCGAAACGTTTCGAAGCTTCAAAACATTTGCTTCGACTGTTTCAGTGTTTCACGAAGCCTCGCTGTGCCCACCACTACTCTTAACCGCTCTATCACGGTCTCTCACATCATTAATACACTGGTAAAATAGATCGGGCAGTCAGATGGGTAGCACATCGCACAAAAAACATGTATACAATTATATACAATCGATTATGAAAACGATTGACACGTAGCTCCGCAGAAAGAAAGATGGTTCGTTTTGTCGCGCGCACGTGACAGGTACCCCCTGCAGTGAGCTATGGAAGTAAATTGCGCATGCGCCAGAAGCTTATAAGGTGCATGCGCCAACAAGAAGGGCACGCATCAACGCAAAACTAAGAATTTTGTATTAGTTCAACGAAATATTTTAAGTTTTTCACATTGAAGCACCATATTTGTTGAACAAACTAACTATTATTTGTCAGCATATCAAATGAAAATATTTAAATTCAGTTAACTTATTAATCTTTGTTCAGAGGACTTTTTGAAAGTTGGCGTTTTTACAGTGTAATATATACGTGTGGATAATGAACGTTGCATAAAGAATAAGATGACACAAAGGCTGGCTCGACTGCTCTCCGTTTTACTTTGCTCTTTTCGATAACAACTACAACAACCAGGCATTTTCGGTACACATCACAATGCATTCTGGGTGCTGTAGTGAAATAACAATGCCACGAAATATACAACATTTCCATCCCCTTTAATTTTAAGGTCAACGTATTAACTTTGAACTAGCACCATGCAGAATGAATGTATATAATTCAGTTTACCTTTTAACATACTGTGAACTGGAGCTGCATGATTTTGGCTAAAATGAGAATCACGATTTTTTGCTTAAAATAAAGTTCACGATTTTCTCACGACTCTGTAGATGTAAAATAAAGGTTAATATGAGTCTGCAATTATTATTGTTTTTTATCAAACATGGTAAAACAACATTATGGTGTGTAGGTCTACTGGTTTCTATTAATAATTCTATTCTACTTATAATAATTCTGATGTTGAATTATGTTTGAGCTATAGGCCTATGCTTGCAATCTGTCATTGACAAAATTATTAGACCATTTATTCACTGGTAAAATCAACATTATATAGACTAGAGTAGTTATACTGACACTGTAAACATTTATTTTCATGCACAACTGTGTGTTCGCTATGAAAGAAAAAACATATCAAATGCTTGTCGCAATCATAACTCTAAAATGTGTTATAATTCAATGATGTGCACGATTTCGGTTTCATTTTCACTGCTAAGTGCTGTTCATATTTTGCACGCAGCTCCTAAACTATCACTCTGTGCCACAAACTGATTATTATTAACAACTTTATTACCTGTTATCCACAGCCTATGCAGGTTCTGTTCACTAAAGTAGATGTGCGCATCTATCATTAAGTAGGGTGCGCGCCTGTGGCAATCCCAGATTAATGAATGGACAAAGCCGAAAAGAAAATACTACATTTTTTAATAACTGTCTCTTTTTCAACAATGTGTAACATTTCATCTCATTGTCAAAAACGCCTCTAAATCATCATATTTACACACATTTTAAGTTTCAGGTTTCTGCTCAATTTTATGTGGTGCTGCATTATTTAGTCGACTCTAATATTGTGTTTCATTCTGGTCTTTCACATTGTCAACAGAGCAGTCCGGCGAAATGGCAAAGATAGCTGATCCTGATTGGCTCTTGTGCGTGCATTGGAAATGCTGATTGGCTCAAGGCAAGGCAAGGCAAGTTTGATTATATTGCACATTTCATACAAAGTGGCAATTCAAAGTGTTTTACATAAACAAGAATAAAATAAACAAGTAAAATAAAAATAAAAACAAATAATAAAATGAGTAAAAAAAACATAAAAACAGGTAAAATGTGATATAAAAGAATGAAGAAGAAGACAAAGAACCTTATAGAGTTAAGCTAGAGTTCGACTTTATAGATAAACCTTTTTTGCTTTCTAAATACAAAGCCTTAAAATGTTGAGAATTTATAAATAAAATGCCACAATGTAGATAAGTTGTCATTTAATAAGAATATGTGAATAACTCAGTTTTGACAAAAATGTCATATACAACCTTATAATTTCAAGGTGATGATATAAAAAATAGCTCTCTGCTCTTGCTGCTATTACACATGAGTTGGAAGTTTTTGACCAGTGTGTAGACTGGAGTATTATTCAATATTTTTGTCTCATACTGATTAACTATGTCAAAGTTTGTAATTAACTATAAAGAGCACCAGCAGATCCGCTACTGGCATTTGAAACAGTCAATGAAGTATTGAAGGTATCGCCACTAAAAGACCTTTTTATGTTGTTTGTCTTATTTTCCTGTCTTATTTTGACTTTCTCTTGAATCCACCCTTACCATCTGTCTCTTGTTTCTTTATATTTGATGTATAATTTCCATCCATACTCCAAGCATTGATTGACGTCTTCAGTATTCTTCAATTTTCTAGTCTCATCTCAAGCCTTGGCAAATAACAGCAATGTAGACTTCTTACAAAGAATTTTATCTAACCAGCCAGGTCAGAGGTCATGGAGAGCTTTTGAGTGGAGAATTGGAAACAACTGTTTCCTGAGTTATTTGCCTTTTTTATCTTTTGAAGTGAATTTCTTTGTACATAAGCTGCCAGTTTGGATGTATATTTTACCATTTTAAAGCAGTTTTAATAAGACTGCTGAGAGTACACTCAGCCTTGGGTAAGGAGCTTAACTTATAAATGACACCTTATACAGTACATACTTTCCAACAGCTGATATTCCAATAGCTTTCATTTATTAAATTTTTTTTTGATTAATATTACTAAAAAGCTAATATGTTATTGTCATGTATATAACATACAGTAAAGATAAATAGTTTCTCCAGTAAATATTATAACAAATAAATAACAAGTTTAGTATATCCAGATACATCAGAATAAAGTAGCTACTAGCTAACAATGTTTATAAATTACACTATACTTTACTACGCCTGTCTTATCTGCCTCAGAGCTAACTAACTCGAACTGTCTCCATCACTGCTCTTACCAAATGTCCAGTCTGCATCATTCTCATATCTATTCAAAAGTAGTATTGCCATTAAAACTAGATTTTATCCATAATGCAAATGTCATTAACATACACCTAATCAACAATACATTACTAGCATTCATGTTGTTATTGTTGCAACTTAAAAGTTCACAGCTGACCTAGCTAGCTAACCCATTGCAATATTGCACGTTCCACTATTCCACAGTGCTGGCACTTGGAAACACATACATTTAAACGATTTACAGAAAACTTAATTGATAAAAAAAAAAATGAGTAGTGAATATGTCATCGTAACTTACTGGAGATGATGTTAAAGATTTCTTTGTTGATCTGACATGAGTTGATGCTTTGTCTTTTTTGACGTTTACGTTTGCATTCAGCAACTACTCACAATGAACGCCAGTCTGCCAGAAATCACGTCACAGAAAAACACTGCATGGGCTCTATTTTGACGGTCCATGCGCAGAGCGTAAAACGCAGGGCGCAAATGCTTTCAGGGTGTGTCAGAACGCATTTTTGCTAATTTAAGGATGGGAAAATCTGCTTTGCGATGTGACGCATGGTCTAAAAGGGTTGAGTTATTTTCTTAATGAGTTATAGGTGTGTTTTGAGAATAAACCAATTAGAGTCTCATCTCCCATTCCCTTTAAGAGCCAGCTGCGTCTCGCCAAGAGCGCATTCGCTATTTACAGGACGCAAAGTAAGTCTAAGTGGAAAAACTGAGCATTTCACTAGCAAACACTTAAAAAAGTTAACAGTTAACAGTTTTTTAACAGAAAACTGTTAAACAGAGCATCTACTGCGTGAGAATGAAAGATAATGGATCTACTTTCACATTCGCTCTTAAATAGAGAAACCTTTACACACAGACATCAATTAGTCTATAAATAAATAATTTTGCTTGTAAAGCGCAAATATTCGTTTTAAAACTATTTCTAAATTCAGTTCTAATTTCCAGCAAGTGAATAAATTAATAATAATAACAAAATGTGCTCAAAAACCTGAGTTATATCCTAAAACACATGCTGTGCCCCTTATGGTCTAAAACCTGACAGGTGGGCAAATTTAAGCTTGTTTTTAAATAAAACAAATATAAATATGGATATAATAAATAATACTGCTAATAATAATAACATTATACAAAAGCAAATTGTTAAGAATGAACTGAAAAAGCCTTCCGAGATGAAGAAGACATAAAAGCAGTGATTTTTCATATTTATGTAGGCTAGAAAATAATATGTTTTGTAATATTTTAATCCTTTATATTTATATCCTATATCTATTCTTATTATATCCTATATATCCTTAGTATTAATTTTTTTTCATATGTAAAGATATTTGCCTATTGCTCTCTTGTGCGTATTAAGCAGTGCGTAAGCGAGGCGCAACTCTGCGCCGGAGTTTAGACCGGGTTTGTTTTGGTCTAATGAAAAATCTATTATAGTTTCTCAAAATAGCAACGCGCCAGCCGTGCGCCTCAGAACGCCTTCCTTTTTAGACCAGAACGCCTATGGGCACACATATAAGTGCTAATGCATTTGCTATTTAAACAGCGTAGCACAACGCCTCAAATCGACTCTTGCGCCAAGCTGAAACTACTAAAAGACTACTGCGCCGCGCCTTGCGCCACATTGCGCCGGGTGTATGATAGGGCCCCATGTCATGTTACTTAACCAAAGCACATCATTGGCCACACTAAGGTCTTCTCTTTCCAACTAAAACAATTCAATGTTGGTCTTAAAGAAACAGTGACAGGGGAATGAACACAAATATGATGTTGCCATATGGCAACACCATGCGGTAGAGGGTTAAGTGTGCGAAAAGCCTAGAAGCTGTCTGATGTTTGAATGCTTGAGATATTGAGATATCGTTCAGAATGTCTCAACACACACACGCACGCATATATACACACACACACACAGAAATTTTCTTTGTTTATTTCTTAAGTTAATCAGGTTATAACGCCTATATGTATGACACAGTTAATGATGTTACGTAAGAGTGTGATTGTTGATGTTTTGAGATTGTAAGCAGCATGACCGACAAACTCTGTCCACTTTATTTTAGTTGAATCCCGTTGGTCCCGCGACACAGTCTTACATCTGTTAATTGTGTCTTGGATTTTAAAACTCGGAAAGGTCAACTCTGGGTCATTCTCAGCGCTGGGTATATCTAGCTTTTTCTTTCACACTGCTTATAATTTACTAGGTAATCCAGGGTTAAGAACAGTGTGGAAAAAATCCTAATTTTTTTAAAAAATTCAAGTAATAAAACTGAGTCTTGAGGGAAAACCGATCAAAGGTTAAAGGTCATTTAGGCCTTATGCGGTTTCAACACTTGTTCTGGAATGAACCAATTTTCTTTGCTTTTCCAGCAGAATGGCTAGTGTCTGTCCTCTAGTGGCCTCTGACTGATACTGTCTGAACTTACGTTTTTATTCAATCTTATAGATGAGGAAATGTCAGACCAGTAGATCTTGATTTTACAGGAACTTTTTTTTTGGTCCCCGAGAGGAAAATGACCCCGAGGTTATTGTAGAAGAATAAAAAATACAGTCTGTACAGTATAAACATCATTACTTATATATCTTCTTAAAGAGATATGTTCAAGCCTCTGTGTGTGTATGTGTGTGTGTGTGTGTGAGAGAGTGTCTGCACAGTCCTCTACCCACTTTTTACTACATTGTGCTGTAATTACTAAATTTGTTCACAATTTCCTAAAACCTTGCTCAGTTACAGTCACATCAGTTTATAAGTGTGTGTGTGAGTGTGTATGTGTTTAGTTGTCCTGGTACTTAAGTGTTCGAGTAATTTGTTTAAGTGTTTCATTCACTGCTGTCTGCTTTTTCAGTATCGTGGCTGATTTGATGTATTTTTTATGAAAACAGGACTGGTGCGACAAAGTATATTTTATTCATGTTTTTATTTACAAATGTTTTCATTGTTGGGGCTGTGCCCTTTTCTCGGGATCTTTTGTGTCTTTTCCAGGATCTTTTCTTGAGGCCTGATCTTTTTTTTCTGGATCTTCTGTTGTTGCTGTGACCTTTTTTTCTGGGATTCTTTGTTGCTGCTGTGTCCTTTTTTAAGCTCTACTGTTGAATCTGTACTTTTTTTGCGTCAGGAACTGTGGTGCTCAGTAGTGCAAATAATCTTTCCCATCCATTCGCACTACATTCCTTATTGCTTATTCCTTGACCTGAAACATTCAGACACACACCAAATCAAGGTTATTGATTCAGATTCGTCACAATAAACAAAAGCCATAAAATGTACAATAAAAAAAAACATTTTTCAAATGAAAGGAGAATCTATTTTCCAAATCATTAGAAGCTGATCTACAGTTCAGTACCTTAAACCATTGATGGAGAATGATTTCTTCCAGAGGAATCCGCTGGCTTGGGTTTTCCTGCAGGAGAGCTTGAATCAAGTCACAGCATTCTGTGCAGAACGATGGTGGGAAGAAGTGAGAGAAACACATTATCAACTTCAACTTTACATCTGCTGTCATTTTATTCATCTATAAGATCTGACTCTACTCTACTTTAGAATCAGAACATTGTCACCATTATCCAATATCCAACTCTTAGTTTTAATCCATGAACTGCTCGTCTATGATGTGATGAATGACGTCTTACCTTCTGACAATCCAGGCTCAGTCCAGTTTCCATCATCGATCCTCTGCGTGTCCGTGACTTCAGGAAATCGTTGACACAGCAGTAGGAATAACAGAACTCCTAAAGACCATACAGTGGATGGTTCTGCATGATATTCGTCGTCCAGGTAGTACTCTGGTGGGAAGTACTCCTTTGTGCCTGAAGGAACAAGATTTGGTCTCAGCATGAAACACTAAAGCATGTTTTCTCTGTAACATGAAAATACATGATTGGTCAAATTGACAGTCCAGACTACAGGTGTTAAGTTTAATACATACCACAGAAACTGTCATAGCCAGATTCCTGGAGAAGAGCCCCACAGCCAAAGTCAATTAGCTTGACCTCCAGCGTGTCCGTGTTGACCAGCAGGTTCTCCAGCTTTATGTCTCGGTGAAATACCCCACGTCTGCAGCACATGAGACCGGCCGTTGTTGCCTGCTCCATGATCTTTTGAGCCTGGCGTTCAGTGATGGAGCCAAGAGACATTATTAAGTCCAACAGATCTACACATGGTGAAGGTCGTTCCAGGATCATGATGTAACGATCCTGCTGGTCCTGCCAGTCCAGCAGCTCAATGATCTCTGGAACCTTGCCGCCTCTATGAGCCAGTATCAACAGGCCGATCTCTAAAGGAAGGGGCTCAGGATGACCAGCCTAGAAGAAAGATTAGTTAGGCGGTGTTGCTTCCCCAAATATACTGTTGTCAGTGCCTTTACATGTTTAAGTCTACTTACGATGTTGATGTATTTCATGTTCGATGGCTTTCTGGCAATTTTTACTGCCACCTGTTCAACAAAACAACACTTCTGTTATAATCACATCAAGTGCACTAAAAAGTGAACATAATATATGTTAAAGGGATTGTTCACCTCAAGGCCATCCTCCAAGCGCTTCCCTTCATAGACGCTGCCAAATCCTCCCTCTCCAATCTCCTTGCCGAGTTCATACCGGTCCAGAATGTCACCTGTTAAAAGATGAATAATTTCAGCTGATGTGAAATGTCAAGCACTGACAGACACGTGTGTAATGTTTGAGGTGGAATAGACATATGACTATATTCAATAACTCAATACATCGTGAAAATGAACCTGCACAATACTGATATGGTGGACACTTCAAAATACAGCAAACAGTGATTGAAACTTTTAGAGTGCTTTTAAAAAATATATACTTATATTTACAGAACTTAATGTAATGTACTCTACTTCATACTGAAG
This sequence comes from Danio rerio, assembly GCF_052040795.2. Lineage (NCBI taxonomy): Eukaryota > Metazoa > Chordata > Actinopteri > Cypriniformes > Danionidae > Danio > Danio rerio. The sequence goes on from NC_141039.2 coordinate 25,532,226, forward strand.
AGGGTCATGAGAGAAGGCCACACATTCTCAAATGACCACTAGATTCACCTTCAGAACTCTTCTTGTGGATCTGAACAGGAGTCTGATCCTCCTGACTAGAGCTGCTGCTGGACTTCTGGACTTTACAGGAGAGCAGCTTTTCAGGACTGTCAGTCCTTCTCCTCTTTCTCTCACTTTCCTCAGCAACATCAGTGGACTGAAGGCTGGTGATGGATATTGGAGGTGTATGAGGATGGAAATCGTTCACATGAGAGCTGTGACAACTTCGTTTTCTCTTTTGGCCACTGAGAAAAGTCATCCACTGGTTGTCATCTGTATTTAGAGATGTAAGACATGCATTAATGATAATGATAATGGCTTATAAAATTGATTTGTATTTTGATGTAAAGTGTAAAGACACACTTCATCTTAGAGATCAGAAACAGTCATGAATTGGGTTTCTTATAGTGAATGCTCATAATTTGCCTTCAACAAATCGGAATCATACACATTTAATGCCCATTATTGAGTCTATTGAATATTGATATTTATACCATTTTTATATTTCAGTGATATTATTAATAATCTGCAATTATTTAAATGATTTCTGTACAGTACAGTTTGTTGTTAAAGTTTTCTCTTTTAGTGGATAAATTATGAGAAACTTTGATTACCAAACAATTTGTTCTACTTAAATTTGTGTTATAAACCTAAAAAAAGTTAAATTATTATTATTTTTTATTGTATGTGTTCAGTTTTTAGTTACTTTACTCTCAAAATTATTCCTCATAAATCTGCAGACTTTTTAAACAAAATTCTCAGCAGAAATAGCAAAACATGTCCACAGAATCTGTCTGGGCCTATATGTACATGTACAGAGATCTAGTGAACACAAAGCATGGTCAGATTGACAAACAGTGACTGGATTTACCCTCAGCGTAAAGGGAGAGCGGCTTTTCAAAACTCTCCCACCTCCTCTTCTTTCTCACTTGTATCTCAATCTCCTTACCAACACCAACAGGTGAATGGTTCTCAGCCACATTGGCGCTGGATGTTGGAGGTGTACGAGTATGGAAATCATACACTTGAGTGTCTTGAGAACAACGCTTTCTTTTCAATGCCATAATAACAGAATTCACTTGGAACACTACTATTACCAACTGCAATGAGAAGACGCAATGAGGAGATTCTGAACTCTCTTCTACTTTTAATGCTGCGTTCTTCTGTTTCTATGACAGCGCATTCCGGAACACTTGTTTACATTCAAAATCTCAACACCATATTGGACAAGCAATCTAAACTAGATATATAATAGACAGACAGGCAGATACAAGCTATAATCTTTAATCTTTCACTTCTCAATAATAAGGAACAGTATTTTCACCACAAATATATACATAAATACAAGAAATAAAGTTGTAAATACAACACCAAACTGATTCTGAAACATTATTTTCCAGGAACTAAATAAAACACTGTCATTTTAAGATTAGATAATCTCAAATAATTTTGATTTAATTAAAGAAAATTATATTAAATGTTGTAATTGCTAACAGAACAACCTCAAAATAACATTATTAGGCCTACATTTAGTCATGTGACATATGTGTGAAGTAAAACATAAAACTAAGACTAAAATTATTATATATCCAGTAACTAAATGAAACAAAGTAATTTTAAGCTTAATTATATACAGTAGATTTTAGCTGAAAATGTGACATTTGCAGTAAAAACTCAAAACATAAATTCACATAGAAAATATTTGTTTAACACTGTATTCAACTGTTTATATTTTCCAGAACAACTGACCACAGAGTTATGGGATCAGAAAATTATCGTTCTATAAACATGTTTTGTACTTTAAATGATAATACTTTGTAGAAATTCTTTAAATTAAACTGCACGACCCAAAAGAATTAAGGATCATCAAAATGATAAGAGTTGGCTCTCTATAAAACAAAAATGATTGATTTTATTTTATGTAATATTTTTGCCTTTATGAGGAAAAAGTGTCGTTATGGATGTGACCGATGTGAAATTGCCACTTGTGTGACTTTGGTAAATCAAATATAATTGTTTGAAAAAGCTGACAGAGACATTTTTGAGCATTTTTAAAGTTCTGTAAAATACTTGCTTAGACAAAAAAAAAAAAAAAAAAAAACGGGTTCCGTTTTTTTGGTGAAAACTTAATTTTTTTTTTATGGCAAGGTTGACAATTGCATTAATTATTCTTATATGTCATATGTATAAACAATAATACTATATTTAGTGTCATCTTTGTTGGAGAGAAGAATTCATATCAATCCTGTAACGTGTATCTGTGAAATATATATAGCTTGGCTTGGGCGGTATTACGGTATTATGGTATACCGCGGGATCTAAAAATAGCAACGGTGTCAGTTTCAATACTGTTATACCGTCATAAAATATTAAATATCCTTTATTTAATGCCCACAAAAACGTATGTGTGATTGCCATCACAGGACAGTGTGGAGGAGGGAGAGGGAGAGGGAGAGGGAGGGAGGGGAGAGGGAGAGGGAGGGAGGGGGAGAGGTGAGGTGACAAGTCGCGCTGCAAAGTGACCTGCAGTTTGGCAGTATTTCCGGTTTCGACTGAACAGATGGGAGTTGTGGTAAATATAAACTAGAGGTCTGCATTAGAGCTGAAGATCTTTGCCCAAGCCCGGAGGGACCAGAAAAAATCCAAATCACTGCATTAAAATCCATCCCTGCAAAGGTGAAGCAAATGATGACGGAGAAGTAAAAAAAAAGCTAATTTTGACGGCGGTCAAGTCAGTCACTAGCTCAGAAGGAACGGTTATTCAAGTCGCCAAGGTATTTCGGCGGTCGCTTATACACTGCGTATTACGGTAGAGCGCAAACCGCAAGCGGACAGTGTCAAAGATGGGGTGACTTGCTACATTAAAACTACTGTTATGGCAAATAAAATGGATGTTCCCGGCAGATGATGAACAAATAATCCTACCCAAAACTTGCAAAATTAGCCAGATCAGAACTCTGCATCTCGGCCTGTAGCAGCAGGAAAGGGTGTTCAGTTCTGCTGAAAGCCTGTGGATTTAATAATGTTCCTCCACAAAAAAAAAAAAAAAACATGTAGCCTAATCTTGGTGAGTAAAGGGTTTTTAAATTATAAATGAATATTAATTATACCATATAATCATAATGTAGACAGAGTATACAGGCTTGGCAAAAAAATTTTTAAATTCAGCTTTACCTTAATGCCAGATTGTGAAGAAAAGTGGCGAAACAAATCTTGCACAGCCTTTATCTTAATTTCGTTATTGCCAAAATGCCCGTCATCATTTATAGTTTATTTTAATTTGATTTGTTAAGCAAGATTTATTTTCATTGGTGTGTTAGCCAATTTAATGGCTAAGGGTATGTATACCTAAGTTAGACCTATTTAGAGTGTTGCGATGTTACGATGTTACAGAGGACTTATTTTATTTTTTTGTTCCAACTTCCAAGTGGCATATAGTCTACATTTGTTACAAATAAATTATGTTAAAACATATAAATGACCCATTCTTAAAAAAAGGCAATAGAGCTGTGTGCATGAGCACATTTGTATAATGTCAGGCTGTAAACGGGTTCGGGCTTTATAAAGCTGTTCATCAAAATGTACCTGTCGGACTCAGGCTTCATCATGCCTAATTTTTATGGCCCGATTACAGCTCGCTGCATTCCCGCTGCTGTAAATCATTATTGATATGATTTTCTGAATAAATACTTATTATTATTATTATTATTATTATTATTATTATTGAACTGAATTGAATTGAGAGAGAAAGAGAAAGAGAGAGAGAGAGAGAGAGAGAGAGAGAGAGAGAGAGAGAGAGCGAGAGCGAGAGCGGTGCTGTGCATCGCTTGGCGCGCTCTCTCTCTCTTTGTGTGTGTGTGTGTGTGTGTGTGTGTGTGTGTGTCTGCATGCGAATGAGAGGAGTGTCCCGCGCAAGAATACTAACAAGACAAACAGGTGACCGCGAACATAAGGTCGCATATAAGGTATTCAGTTTCTGAATGGTTTAGGCACAAGCTAACAGTTTGGTGACGCTGTCTGAGCCTTACGTCATAATTTTTTTTTATTACGCCGGTAATACCGGATACCGGGGTAAAATATGGAGGCGGTTTGACGGTATCAAAATTTGGATACCGCCCAAGCCATATAGCTATCACTATTTTTTGTTTTTGTTGGAAACACTCACATCTTATTACAATAACTGTGTTTTTCCTGCAAAGACATGTAGAAGGGAGGTGACCACCTCTATCAAATTTTGAACAACCTCGTCAAATCAGGCAGGCGATCACTACTGACAGACGCTAAGTAATGCTCAAGTGCTGGTCATGTATTTAATTACATTTAATGTTAACAGTTTTAAATAAGATCATGGTTTGATAAGATTCCAACAATAATACAAAATGTGTTTATTTCCAGTAGCAAACATTTCATCATGACTACTAAATGAATAATGCCTGAATAGTGTCATGTGCTCATTCAAAACATTTAATCAAGCATTGTCAGCTGTAGTCGCCAAGCAGTGTATAAAATAGTTTGTTTGCATTTATGTTTTTAAAATGTTTTGTGTATGAAATATTTGACCTCTCAGATGAGTGTCACTTTTACCTCAGGCCAGGCCCATGCAGAGACTTTCGTCTTTTCCTCTCCGTCTTTCAAGCTGCATGGCTTGATAACCTCCTCAACCCCTGTTGTAAGTAGAAGGTGGGAGAGCTGTGTGAGAGCTTAAATGTATTAAAATAAAATACTATACATAATAAAATATTTTAATATACTACAAAATGCTAATTAAGGGAGCATGAAATGTCTTCACAAACCTTCTATCAATAGGCCTATTGGATCAATCCCTTCACCATTAAACTGGCTTAGTGTAGTAAACCATGTTTGACAGCATCAGCGTTTCTCTGAGCAAGTTTAAGTCAGCTTCTCTGTCGACTCATTCACTTCTACTAAACATAAAACATGTAACTTTTGTTGTCCTTGATTTTAGTCTAGATTTTAAGTTTTATACAGAAAGTATTGTCTTGAAGATGACTCCTTTAATGCTGTAAAAATCATTCACAGCACATAATAATTTGGATTATGATACTGTATCTCTTGATTGCTACCATCTCTAAAAGTCTTATATTTCAACATTTTTGAAGTTGAAATCTTCAATACTGAATGTAAAATTACAATTTCTGAAAACTACTAAAATCTCAATTTTTAGTCATTTCTATATTTCATTGCAATTGTACTCTTCAACACACAATATAAAACATACTGTACTGTACATGAAGTATACAAGAAGACATTTACAATAGGGGAGCGCAGGGCACAAAGTAACGTGGGGTTAAGTGTAACACAGAGTTTTAAGGTATTTGCTCAGACTTGATCATGGCATACTTCCGAGGTTTTCACCACAGTGTCAGCAGATGTCTTCCTGACAATTATTGAAAAAGTTCTGTGAAATTTGGATGAGAAACACAAGAGAAACCATTTTTGCAGCATAAAGGTATTTTTTATCATAGTCAATATTTTTTTTATTTAAAAAAATCTGTAAAAGTATGAACGTGAAATCTTATATTGTTGTGATCACCGTCTTCTAGGCTAAAAGCTAAAACCCTTTTGAAAGATGTAAGAATCACACAGTGACTGCTAGCCAGTTTTGAGGAAAACATGAAACAGCGGGGTTGTAACAGGGTGTTAAAATTAAACCACATACTGTTGGACACCAATTAAACTAACACAATATTTTTGAATTTTGAGTGTTGAGAACTTTTTAAATAAAATGATTTTTAATTGGCCTGCCATACTTCCAGTATTATTATTGGGCTGCGAACTGCAGAGTCTTATCTTACTGGAAAACATCTCATCCTGCAGGTGACATTCCATCTTGGCTCACCATCGAACAGAGTGTAACAAACTACTTTCTTTTCTCTCTACTTTTTGCGGCGCCTTCACCATCGATAAAAGTAGTCAACACAAACTTTATACTTAGCAGCTCTCTCAAAATATGGTGTCAGATCCGGAAAGCGTTTAAGTTGCCATCTACCACATTGTCCACCCCTATTGCTCATAACCACGCCTTTAAGCCATCACTCAATGACTCCACATTTTCAGTTTGGTCCAGTAAAGGAATGGTCACTGTAAAAGACTTGTACATCGATGGAAATTTTGCTACATTCCCTTACCTGAAACAAAAATTTGATCTTTTACCGTCAGATTTTTTTAGATATCTACAGCTGAGAAACTATATTCGTACATCCATCTCCCACTTTGAACTATTAGCAGATGAACATGATATATATATAAATTACTTTCTGCCTCTCCTAATGCCTCTAATTTGATTTCCCATTTTATAGACGTTTTTAATAATCAGTTTGACATATCTACCTTGTATTTGGAAGACTCCTGAGAGAAAGATTTAGACATTCAAATTAACAATGAGGACTGGGAAAAGTCTATCATAAATAGACTGTCTATCATAAATATCTGTCATAAATACATGTTCTATTAACTCCAGACATCAACTAATCCAATATAAAGTAGTACATCGGCTTCATTATTCTAGGGTTAAGCTTAATAAATTCTACCCCTCCATCTCCTCTAAATTTAACAAATGTGAATCTGCGGAAGGTTCTTTAGGACATCTTTTTTGGTCATGCCCAAGACTTTTTGAGTTTTGGAGCGAAATTTTCAACTTCTACTCTGAGGCTTATTCTTGTGACCAAGCCCCTGATCCAGCAATCGCTGTTTTTGGTTGGTCTGACTCACTTTGTGGGTTCAGTCAACAATTTAAAAAAGCTGTTCAATATGGAATGGTGTTAGCTAAAAAAAATTATTCGGTAACACTTTACAATAAGGTTCATTAGTTAATGCATTTACTAACATGAAATAATCATGAACAACACATGTACAGCATTTATTAATCATAATTGAACATTTACTGATGCATTATTAACATCAAGTCCATGCTTGTTAACATTAGTTAATGCACCATGAGTTAACATTAACTAACAATAAACTACTTTATTTTCATTAACTAACGTTTATTAACATGAATATATACTGTAGTAAATGTATTGTTCATTGTTTGTTCATGTTAGTAAATGCATTACTTAACATTAACTAATGAACCTTATTGTAAAGTGTGACCAATTATTCTTTATTTATGGAAAAAGGCATCAAAACCACTTTTTAAATCCTGGCTTTTAGAATTTTCCACCACTTTACATTTAGAGAGATTAAGACACAATCTTTCTGACAACATTGCCGGCTTCGAAGCCACCTGGAAACCCTTTTTTAATTATTTGTCAAATGCCCAGAATAACAATTTAAAGGTATAACCCTGTTATCGTCTGCAAGATCACCATATTGCTTTCGCCCACTGGCCTAGATATATATGTGTAACATTGTTGACCCATGTATAGTATTAGAGGAACTGATGTAATAATGATTTTAAAACCTTCTTTTTTTCTGTCTTATGTCCCTTTTTTTTTATTTTTTTTTTTGCTTTTTCTGTATTGTCTTTATAATTGCTGTTGCTTTTTGTATCGCTCTGTCTTGCTTTAAGGAAATAAAAATATAATATAAAAAAAAATATATATATATATTATTGCTAATACTACAAGGCATTGTATAATAATGGATAATAATCTAAATCAATTCAAATGTATTTATCCAATAAATAAATAAGCACACTGTGCTATGTAGAATAAAAAAATCTATTGAGCTAGGTACTGAAAAAATATAGCTATTATTTAAAGTAAACTGGATTTAAATTGTGTGTAATCTGCCTTTTTAAGCATGTGTTACAACTAACCCTCTGTCTGTAACAACTTGCCCCGCAGGTGGGTTAAATATTAACATTTTTACTCGTGGCACTTTTGGCAACACTGCACAGAAACCATAGGTTCGGCGATCCTACTTTTAGTGCTCATTTGTAGGAGAGGCTTGTGTTTTGTTGGTAAAAACAAATGGTTTGTCTAAGCCCAATACTTTCTTTATTATTTGACCAAAACCAAAAAGTGTTACTTTGTGCCCCACTCTGCCCTACTGTCATCCATCTAATTACAATGTTATAACAATGTAACAATGTTGTTACATAATAATTATACTGTAATGACATAATAATGACATCCAAACTAAAAGTTTGTAATTAATTCATCCGGTCTGAGTGAACGCTGGCATGATCTGTTGCCGCTGCACACCGGTAAATTTTTTAAACATTTAAAATCTCGTTCAATGATCAACATTACAGTTGAACTGTTTTAACAAAACAATTTGGACAATTCTGCAGCCAGCTTGAGTTTTATGGATTTTACCTGCTCTGCGCCTGTCCTTCTGGTTTCTGCTCACCTGCGTGTCTAAAGCCCCTTTCACACAGTGATACCGAAAAATATCCGGAAAATTTACGGAACGACTTTACCGGTATGTTCAAAAAAGCGCTGTTCACACAGGCGAGGACATCACGGAAATTTTCCGGAAAAGAGCATTCACACATCCATTCCAAAATACCGGTAAATTCTGACATCATTCACCACAAATGAGCTTTAAACGGCTGCGCTTGTATTTGTAAACATTTGACTAAATTACAAACTCTTTTGATGATCAATATTGTAAACAACTTTCACAGGATCATATTCGCATTTCGAGATGTTCATAATATGTGCGTGTGCTGCCGCTCACAGGCTGTTTCATGGGCACACGCAAAGCTTGAAGGTAAACAAACAACGGCTTATCATAAGCATCTTATCGATGATTATTTGCACAGTTGGCATTAAGGAGAACATATAAACGTTATCTGACTAACTTCTAGCAGCTAAATGCGTCTGGAAAAATATTCAAAGGCTTTTATTCTCACAAACCGCGCGGACGTAAATGCGTCTGACTGTTGTGATTGGCTAAAGCAGAAGTCTTACGTCAGCACGTTCTAGACGTGCACAAGCTTATTCCGGAAATATTCCTTCTGCGTTCACACAGCGCAGCATTCCGGCAAATTGCCGGTAATGTTACAACTTCTCTTTCCGGAAAATAGCCAGAATGAATTTACCGGTATTTTCAAAAAGGACCTGTTCACACATACAACCTTTCCGGAAAATTGCCGGTAATTTTCCGGAAAGGTCTGTATGTGTGAAAGGGGCTTAAGCTGTCAGCATCTGCATCCGCCTCTGCTTCACAATGTACAAGTTATTATCCGGCAAACTGTACTTGTGGCTTGTGTTTGCCTGGTGTTTCCTGACGCTTGTCTACCTGCCCGCGATTGGATTGTTGCAGTACTCGGCTGCTGAACTACACCGTGTGCGGCTCCATCTCTCAGCGCCTTTGCCAGCTGTGTTGCACCTCCACCCGGACATCGCATTCCTGCCCCACCAAAGATATATCCATCGTGGATCAAGACGGAGTGCTCATCAGGGCTCATCGTCACAAATAAAGTCCATTTGGTCCAATTTTCGTCGTCCTCCACAAAACACCGGTCGGACTGTCAGTCACAGAGTTTTAGCCAACCCAGCCCGGTCGGCTAACACCACTGCTGTACTTTCCGACAGCTTTATCAATATCAACTTCGGTCTTTTAAACATCCGCTCCATTACGAGCAAGGGGCATCTTGTCCAGGATGTCCTCAGTGAACGCAACCTTGACCTTCTGTGTCTAACTGAGACTTGGCAACAACCCAGCGATTTCACCCAACTTAACGAATCCACTCCTGGAGGGTTTGTTTACACCTGTCAACCCCGCGGAGGAGATCGGGGAGGAGGTCTCTATTTACCGCGAGAGTTTAAAAATCTCACCGGTTCCCGTTCCTTCATTCCCTTCATTTGAATCTATGATTTCCAAACTTTCTGGATCCACACCTACATATGTTGCCATAATTTTTTCATCCCCCCAAACTAAATAACGAATTTTTAAATGACTTTTAAATGACTTTTTTTTTTAAATGACTTTTTAAATGATGCTGCTTTTTTAACACATACTACCACCCTCTCACCCAATATTATAGTTTTAGGAAATTTTAATATTCATGTGGATAATTTTAATAACTCTTTTACAAGAGATGTTATATCCTGTCTTGAGAGCTTTGGACTTCAACAGCATGTCAATGTCCCCACACACTCTAAAGGACACACCCTCGACCTCATCTGCTGCTCTGGTGTCTCACCCATTGACCTCTCTGCTGATGAACTCCCAATAACGGATCATTTTCTCCTCTCATTTAATTTTGCACTCCCTCTTTCTTCCACCAAACCTCTCTGTACTATTTCCTTCCGTAACATAAAACATATTGATCTAGAATCCTTTTCTGCTAGTATTAACTATCTTCCTGACATTACTAACCTTTCACCACCAGATGACTGAGTTTCTCATTACAACACTGGACTTCAATATATTCTTAATTCTTTTGCACCCTTAAAAACAAGATCTGTTTGCTTTTCTCAGTCTGCCCCGTGGTTTACGCCAGAACTTCGGCGCATGAAAGCCAAAGGCAGACAAATCGAAAGACTTTCTAGAAAAACTGGCCTTACTGTCCACAAAGACATGTAAAGATCACATCACACAATATAAAAATTGCATCATCCAAACTAAATCCAACTATCTCTCCAATCTTATATGCTCCAATGAAGGTAACACTGCTTCTCTGTTTTCACTTTACAAGTCTTTCACTTACCCCCCAGACTCACTACCATCTCATCTTCACTCAACAGATTTCTGTAATTCTATTATGACCTTTTTTAATGAAACAATTTTTAATATTCACCAGCATCTTGGTTCACAATCCTTTCCGAGCATTACATCTGAACTTCCACTATTTGAAATTTTATTCTCCTCTTTTCAACTTCCCACAACTTCAGAAATTTCTAATCTTATTTCCAAATCTAAATCATCTTCCTCTCATTTAGATCCTCTCCCCACTGTTCTAGTTAAAGCCTGTCTCCCTTCTCTCATCCCTCTCATTTCAGCCATTATTCACTCTTCTCTTCTGGAACTGTAATACTACTGTCCAAACTGTCCAATACTAAAAAAACCTGGTTCAGACCCATCTAATTTTAATAATTTATGACCTATTTCTAATCTACCATTTATTTCCAAAATCCTTGAAAAAATAGTAGCAATACAACTCCAATGCCACTTCTCTCAGAACCACCTGTATGAACAGTTCCAGTCTGGTTTCCGTCCACTCCACAGCACAGAAACTGCCCTGATTAAAATCACCAATGACCTTCTTATGGCAGCTGATTCTGGACTAATATCTATTCTCATTCTCCTAGACCTGAGTGCGGCCTTTGACACTATTTCTCACAGCATCCTCATCAATAGTCTATCCACTCTTGGCATCATCAATACCCCACTTGACTGGTTTAAATCTTATCTCTCTGGCCGCACTCAGTTCATTCAACTCAAATCATTCACTTCTCAGCATTTTACAGTTTCTTCGGGTGTTCCCCAGGGCTATACATAGGTATACATTGTGCTGTAATTACTAAATTTGTTCAAAATTTTTGCCAAAACCTTGCTCAGTTACAGTCACATCAGTTTATAAGTGTGTGTGAGAGTGTGTATGTGTTTAGCTTTCCTGGTGTTTAATTGTTCAATTGATGTGTTTAAGTGTTTCATTCACTGCTGTATGCTTTTCAGCATCTTGGCTGATTTAAGGTATTTTTGATGAAAACAGGACTGGTGCGACAAAGTCTTTTTTTATTCATGTTTTTATTTACAAATGTTTTCGTTGTTGGGGCTGTGCCCTCTTCTCAGGATCTTCTGTGTCTTTTCCAGGATCTTTTCTTGAGGCTTGATCTTTTTTTCTGGATCCTCTGTTGTTGCTGTGACCTTTTTTTTAGGATTCTTTGTTGCTGCTGTGTCCTTCATTAAACTCTCCTGTTGAATCTGTAACTTTTTAGCGTCAGGAACTGTGGTGCTCATTAGTGCAAATAATCTTTCCCATCCATTTGCACTACATTCCTTATTTCTTATTCCTTGACCTGAAACATACAGACACACACCAAATCAAGGTTATTGATTCAGATTCGTCACAATAAACAAAAACCATAAAATCCATCAAAAAAAAAAAAACTTTTTCAAATTAAAAGAGAATCTATTTTCCAAATCATTAGAAGCTGATCTACAGTTCAGTACCTTAAACCATTGATGGAGAATGATTTCTTCCAGAGGAATCCGCTGGCTTGGGTTTTCCTGCAGGAGAGCTTGAATCAAATCACAACATTCTGTGCAGAACGACGGTGGGAAGAAGTGAGAGAAACACATTATCAACTTCAACTTTACATCTGCTGTCATTTTATTCATCTATAAGATCTGACTCTACTCTCCTTTAGAATCAGAACATTGTCACCATTATCCAATATCCAACTCTTAGTTTTAATCCATCATTCTGTGTGATTTAAACTACAACTGCTCGTCTATGATGTGATTAATGACGTCTTACCTTTTGACAATCCAGGCTCAGTCCAGTTTCCATCATCAATCTTCTGCGTGTCCGTGACTTCAGGAAATCGTTGACACAGCAGCAGGAATAACAGAACTCCTAAAGACCATATAGTGGATGGTTCTGCATGGTATTCGTCGTCCAGGTAGTACTCCGGTGGGAAGTACTCCTTTGTGCCTGAAGGAACAAGATTTGGTCTCAGCATGAAACACTAAAGCATGTTTTCTCTGTAACATGAAAATACATGATTGGTCAAATTGACAGTCCAGACTACAGGTGTTAAGTTTAATACATACCACAGAAACTGTCATAGCCAGATTCCTGGAGAAGAGCTCCACAGCCAAAGTCAATAAGCTTGACCTCAAGCGTGTCCGTGTTGACCAGCAGGTTCTCCAGCTTTATGTCCCGGTGGAATACCCCACGTCTGCAGCACATGAGACCGGCCGTTGTTGCCTGCTCCATGATCTTTTGAGCCTGGCGTTCAGTGATGGAGCCGAGAGACATTATGAAGTCCAACAGATCTACACATGGTGAAGGTCGTTCCAGGATCATGATGTAACGATCCTGCTGGTCCTGCCAGTCCAGCAGCTCAATGATCTCTGGAACCTTGCCGCCTCTATGAGCCAGTATCAACAGGCCGATCTCTAAAGGAAGGGGCTCAGGATGACCAGCCTAGAAGAAAGATTAGTTAGGCGGTGTTGCTTCCCCAAATATACTGTTGTCAGTGCCTTTACACGTTTAAGTCTACTTACGATGTTGATGTATTTCATGTTCGGTGGCTTTCTGGCAATTTTTACTGCCACCTGTTCAACAAAACAACACTTCTGTTATAATCACATCAAGTGCACTAAAAAGTGAACATAATATATGTTAAAGGGATTGTTCACCTCAAGGCCATCCTCCAAGCGCTTCCCTTCATAGACGCTGCCAAATCCTCCCTCTCCAATCTCCTTGCCGAGTTCATACTGGTCCAGAATGTCACCTGTTAAAAGATGAATAATTGCAGCTGATGTGAAATGTCAAGCACTGACAGACATGTGTGTAATGTTTCAGGTGGAATAGACATATGCCTATATTCAATAATTCAATACATCGTGAAAATGAACCTGCACAATACTGATATGGTGGACACTTCAAAATACAGAAAACAGTGATTGAAACTTTTAGAGTGCTTTTAAAAAATATATTTATATTTATAGAATTTATTGTAATGTACTCTACTTCATACTGAAGACGATCATGAGAGAAGGCCACACATTCTCAAATGGCCACTAGATTTACCTTCAGAACTCTTCTTGTGGATCTGAACAGGAGTCTGGTCCTCCTCACTAGAGCTGCTGCTGGACTTCTGGACTTTACAGGAGAGCAGCTTTTCAGGACTGTCAGTCCTTCTCCTCTTTCTCTCATTTTCCTCAGCAACATCAGTGGACTGAAGGCTGGTGATGGATATCGGAGGTGTATGAGGATGGAAATCATTCACATAAGAGCTGTCACAACTTCGTTTTCTCTTTTGGCCACAGAGAAAAGTCATCCACTGGTTGTCATCTGTATTTAGAGATGTAAGACATGCATTAATGATAATGATAATGGCTTATAAAATTGATTTGTATTTTGATGTAAAGTGTAAAGACACACTTCATCTTAGAGATCAGAAACAGTCATGAATTGGGTTTCTTATAGTGAATGCTCATAATTTGCCCTCAACAAATCTGAATCATACACATTTTATGCCCATTATTGAGTCCATTGAATATTGATATTTATACCATTTTTATATTTCATTGATATTATTAATAATCTGCAATTATTTAAATGATTTATGTACAATACAGATTGTTGTAAAGATTTATCTTTTAGTGGATAAAATATGAGAAACTTTGATTACCAAACAATTGGTTCTACTTAGATTTGTTTTACAAACCTAAAACAAGTTATAAAGTTATTTTTTATTGTATGTGTTCGGTTTTTAGTTACTTTACTGTACAGAGATCTAGTAAACACAAAGCATGGTCAGATTGACAAACAGTGACTGGATTTACCCTCAGCGTAAAGGGAGAGCGGCTTTTCAAAACTCTCCCACCTCCTCTTCTTTCTCACTTGTATCTCAATCTCCTCACCAACACCAACGGGTGAATGGTTCTCAGCCACATTGGCGCTGGATGTTGGAGTGGTACGAGTATGGAAATCATACACTTGAGTATCTTGAGAACAACGCTTTCTTTTCAATGCCATACTAACAGAATTCACTGGGAACACTACTATTACCAACTGCAATGAGAAGATGCAATGAGGAGATTCTGAACTGTCTTCTACTTTTAATGCTGCGTTCTTCTGTTTCTATGACAGCGCATTCCGGAACACTTGTTTACATTCAAAATCCCAACACCATATTTGACAAGCTATCTAAACTAGATATATAATAGACAGACAGGCAGATACAAGCTATAATCTTTAATCTTTCACTTCTCAAAATTAAGGAACAGTATTTTCACCACAAATATCTACATAAATACAAGAAATAAACTTGTAAATACAACACCAACTGATTCTGAAACATTATTGTCCAGGAACTTTCACATAGAAAATATTTGTTTAACACTGTATTAAACTGTTTATATTTTCCAGAACAACTGACCACAGAGTTATGGGATCAGAAAAATATCGTTCTATAAACATGTTTTGTACTTTAAATGAAAATACTTTGTAGAAATTCTGTGAATTAAACTGCACGACCCAAAATAAGTAATAATCATCAAAATGATAAGAGTTGGCTCTCTATAAAACAAAAATGACTGATTTTATTTTATGTAATATTTTTGCCTTTATGAGGAAAAAGTGTCGTTATGGATGTGACCGATGTGAAATTGCCACTTGTGTGACTTTGGTAAATCAAATATAATTGTTTGAAAAAGCTGACAGAGACATTTTTGAGCATTTTTAAAGTTCTGTAAAATACTTGCTTAAAAAAAAAAAAAACAACAGAAACGGGTTCCGTATTGTGGTAAAAACTTAAATTTTTCATGGCAAGGTTGACATTTGCATGGAATTGCTAAGATATTTTATATGTATAAGCATTAAGACTATATTTAGTGTCATCTTTGTTGGAGAGAAGAATTCATATTAATCCTGTAACGTGTATATGTGAAATATATATAGCTTTCACTATTTTCTATTATTGTTGGAAACACTCACATCTTATTACAATAACTCAATGTTTTTCCTGCAAAGACAAGTAGGAGGGAGGTGACCACCTCTATCAAATTTTGTACAACCTCCACCTTTTGACAAAAATCAGGCAGGTGATCACTACTGACAGACCCTAAGTAATGCTCAAGTGCTGGTCATGTATTTAATTACATTTAATGTTAACAGTTTTAAATAAGATCATGTTTTGATAAAATTCCAAGAATACTACAAAATGTGTTTATTTCCAGTAGCAAACATTTCATCATAACTACTAAATGAATAATGCCTGAATAGTGTCATGTGCTCATTCAAAACTTTTAATCAAGCATTGTCAGCTGTAGTCACCAAGCAGTGTTTAAAATAGTTTGTTTGCATTTATGTCTTTAAAATGTTTTGTGTATGAAATATTTGACCTCTCAGATGAGTGTCACTTTTACCTCAGGGCAGGCCTGTGCAGAGACTTTTGTCTTTTCCTCTCCGTCTTTCAAGCTGGATGGCTTGATAACCTCCTCAACCCCTGTTGTAAGTAGAAGGTGGGAGAGCTGTGTGAGAGCTCAAATATTTAAAAATAAAATATTATATATAATAAAATATTTTGAAAATACTACAAAATGCTAATCAATAGGCCTATTGGATCAATCCCTTCACCATTAAACTGGCTTATAGTGTAGTAAACCATGTTTGACAGCAACAGCGTTTCTCTGAGCAAGTTTAGGTCAGCTTCTCTGTCGACTCATTCACGTCTACTAAACATAAAACATGTAACTTTTGTTTCTCTTTGATTTTAAGTTTTATACAGAAAGTATTGTCTTGAAGATAATCCCTTTAACGCTGTAAAAATCATTCACAGCACATAATGAGTTGGAATATGATACTATATCTCTTGATTGCTACCATCTCTAAAAGTCTTATATTTCAACATTTTTGCATTTGAAATCTTCAATACTGAATGTAAAATCACGATTTCTGAAAACTACTAAAATCTCTAGTTTTAGTCATTTCTATGTTTCTTTGCAATTGTACTCTTCAACACACAATATAAAACATACGCTCTCAGAAAAAAAGGTACAAAATTGTACCTTTTAGGGTACAAATGGCCCGTCACTGGGGTGATACCCTTAAGGGTACAAATTTGTACCTCTATTTAAAGGTACAAAATTGTACCTTCTACATTTTTACCCTTTAAGGGACAATTTTGTACCCCCAAGGAACAAAATTTTAGACACTGAAGGTACAAAAATGTACTTTTTTATATTATATAGTATTTTCAGGGTACTGACCCAGGCATTTTGATCTTTTGGTGACTGCATGCACAAATAAATAAATATATTTTTTAAGTTCACAGATGTCCATTTTTATTTATTAATGTAGAAATATTTCATTACAACTCACAATTGAATGTGTTAAGAAATAAAATTACACAGCAAGTATAAAGCAGACATATAAAACAGTAAAAAAAACAATTTAGATAACAAATAGAAACTAAATAATCTACACTTAATACAAAGACCACAAGAATACTGTTTAAGATTTATAAACACATTACACAGGCTACATCAAGTACTGCACTTTATAAAGTCCAAAGTATTTGTCATTAGTCAGAATACTCGGTCATTATAAATAATTTGTCATCAACATTTTCTCTGAATTTCAGAATGAAGGCAACGTTTCTCTATAAATTGCTTCAACAGTGCAGAAAACCAAAAACATCAGTAGCCTCTTCCTCAACATCAGTAGATTACTCCTCATCATCTTCAAGTGGAGTTGTAATTTGTTGTAACACAATATGTGTTTAAGCTTTTGATAAACATGACATGTAAGGCACTCATATCTGGAAAATGTTCTTTGATAGTCATTAGGACCACAAGTTATTTAAAAACTTTCTTTATGCATGAATGACAGCAATGTGCTGGATTAACTTGATGATTGTGATTATCCCAAGAGCATGTAGAGAAACAAAAAACAAGGTTGATCACTCTGGTAACTGGAGTAGATCGAGGCTCGTACCGTCAACTGTTCATTCAAAACATTCCACTGCAGAAACATCAAGGTGTTCTTCCAATAAGATGGATATGTCAAAAATGTATATTCGTCCACTTCATTAGCCCGGCCAATCGCAATCCCAT
Organism: Danio rerio; assembly: GCF_052040795.2. NCBI lineage: Eukaryota > Metazoa > Chordata > Actinopteri > Cypriniformes > Danionidae > Danio > Danio rerio. The sequence continues at coordinate 25,549,974 of NC_141039.2, forward strand.
CAACTCTGAAGACTGCCGTGACTCGTCTTGTTAACACAGTTGTCCAGTCGGTGGTGTCCTCCTGTACTTGAACTGTTGGATGTGGTGAAGATGGTTCACTGTAAATGACAAAGCAATAATTACATTAATATCAGTCACTTTATCACTGATGAAGAGAAAATCAACATGCATAGAAAGTAAAATAATTAATATTCACTGATTAAAAAAAAAAAAAAAAAGTATCACAGATTAAAAGACTAATATAAATTTCATTCATTCATTCAATTTCTTTTCGGCTTAGTCCCTTTATTAATCTGGGGTCGCCACAGTGGAATGAACCACCAACTTATCCAGCATATGTTTTATGCAGCAGATGCCCTTCTAGCTGCAACCCAGTATTACGAAACATCCAGACACATTTATTCACACACACATTTATACACTACAGACAAATAAGCTTACCAAATTCAGCTATAGCGCATGTCTTTGGACTTGTGGGGAAACCGGAGCACTTGGAGGAAACCCTCACGAACACTGGAAGAATATGCAAACTCCTCACACAAATGCCAACTGACCCAGCCGAGGCTCGAACCAGCAACCTTCTTGCTGTAAGGTGACAGCACTACCCACTGCGTCATCCTAATATAAAGAATATCAAGCATTATAAAATGCATTTATCACAGCATATACTAAACAGAAACAACATACGCACCCGAGCACAACAAAATGTTGAAGTGTCTCGCTTCACAAGGCTGGCAACATGAGAAGTGCTGCTGTAAAATCAATTCCTGGAACATAAGATGTGGCATACAAACAAATATGAAGGAATCCATACAAAGCTAGAATTTAATAATATTAATCAAGTGGAGAAAGTTTAGAAAGAGTACCTCAGAGTCAGGTCCATAGCATTCTTCAGTTGATCTCTCATCTTTCGATGAAAACCTAGAAAATTATTTTAAACACGTGGGTGTACATTTGTTTTTGTTTGTAAGTAAAAACCTACAAATTTAAAATAGTATGTAAGCCATTAAAACCATGGTATAGATAATGAGACATACTTACATCTTGTAACTGAGCCATGCTTTCATATGACATGCCTTCATTGGTCTGATGCTGTTAGGCTGCATTCTGTTGTTCAATCTTGTCCTGAAAGACAATTGGAAACTTCAAAAACTTCTGGAAAGCAATCAGATAAAGCAATAACTATTTATTTATTTATTTTGAGATATTAATAAAATAGGTAAAATAGCTCAAGGTACTAGTTTCAGAACAGATGAGACAAATTATTACATTAAAGAACAAAGTATAACTTAAAACGTCGATTTATACAACGTGGTATGTTAATAATTCTACATTAACATAAGTATAACGTTAAACGATAGTAAAGCACCAACAACTCTGGACATGAGAGTTTGTGGACACTCCTCAACATTAATGTAACTTAGACACTGAAACGTAGATATGTACAAGCATACTCACGCCACGTTTGTAACTAGCCATGTTTACATAATCAGTCGCTTTGCCGGTGACAAAATTATGATTTTTCTTCACAAAATGGCGGTGTAACTTATATAACCGTCTAAAATTACATTTCCGCGGTCAACCGTGGCTAGAAAATGGCCTCAAAATATAAAACATTATCGATAATTACAAATTTCCAGTATTATTAACAAAAGGTTTTATATCAAGGTATATGAAGACTTTAGTCGCGCAAGCTCCGGGCCACACCGCACATTACTCATGGCCCGATTCAGGTGCACTGATACGGCAGCGTCGGCTCGCTTCTGCCGCCGCATCTGGCCCGAGTTAACGTTAACGTTACAGCAGATGGACTCAGGCAGGCGAGAATCTAGCCGCAACTGGCCCGAGTGTATTTTGCTATCTGGGTTGCGATTATATTCCGCCGTGGCAACACTTTTTAATAAAGCAGTAACGTAACGTAAGATATAAGGCGCAAATATGTAACGTAGGCGATAAAGGGAACTTTTACACCGAGAAAACTAACAGCATATAGTACTCACCGTCTACAACGTTATGTCCCTCGGTGAGTTCGATATCACATTGTATTAACTTCTTTAATAAGCTGCAGACATCTTAGCAAGCTCCATCCTGCAGGCCAACGTACACCAGGCAGTCCGGAGCACTTAAAGCAGGGGAAAGCCGAGACCCGAGAGTCAGACAAAATCAACAGAACACGGCTTCACATGTAAAAATGAGACTGAAAATATATCATTAATACATTCTTAGCTGAAAAGTGTGGTCTCCAAAATAGACTTTTCTTTGAAAAGCGTGCGAAGTTCTGTGTACACAGCCAGCATACTCGACAGACCGCCTCACAAACACTACTATAACGTCTCAACAAGCCAAATTCTTAAAGACACAGCAACATCACCACCTGTATGAAGATGCTGTCACTCTGCATGGTTCTTATTCTACATCCCATATACTATAGGGTCTTAAACAGTAAGCAAAGACCAGTATTTACGTTTTTAATAATTAAAATTACCTTCAATTATAAATTAAATTATTAACATTTTTGAGAAAAAATGTAATTTAAATACATGAAAAAAATTATTAAAATATTTAATTCAATCAATTTATTTATTTATTATATTTTTAAATTATGTATTTTAGTATTAATGTTTAGTATTAATACATTTAAATTAGTGTTATATAGTGTCTTGATCTTATCATGAGCTGAGGGTACAATTTTGTTCCTATAGGGAAACAAAATATATAATTGTACCTTTAAAGGTGCCAAATTGGTCCTTTACGGTACAATTTTGTATCCAAATGTGCTATAAAAGGTACAAAAATGTACCTTTCAAACCTAAATCTGGGCATTTGTACCTTTATAGCCCGTTTGGGTACAAAATTGTACCCCAAGGACCAATATATGACCTTTAAAGGTACAATTTTAGATTTTGTTCCCTCTAGGAACAAAATTGTACCCTCATTGTACCTTTTTTTCTGAGAGTGTACTGTACTGTACATGAAGTATACAAGAAGACATTTACAATAGGGGAGCGCAGGGCACAAAGTAATGTGGGGTTAAGTGTAACACAGAGTTTTAAGGTATTTGCTCAGGCTTGATCATGGCATACTTCCGAGGTTTTCCCCACAGTGTCAGCAGATGTCTTCCTGGCTATTATTGAATAAGTTCGGTGAAGTTTGGATGAGAAACACAAGAGAAACCATTTTTGCAGCATAAAGGTATTTTTTATTATAGTCAATATTTTTTAATTAAAAAAAATCTGTGAAAGTATGAACGTGAAATCTTGTATTGTTGTGATCACCGTCTTCTAGGCTAAAAGATAAAACCATTTTGAAAGATGTAAGAAACACACAGTGACTGCTAGCTAGTTTTGAGGAAAACATGACACAGTGGTGTTAGTTGTAACAGGGTGTTAAAATTAAGCCACACACTGTTGAACACCAATTAAACTAACACAATATTTTTTTATTTTGACTTTTTTAATAAAATGATTTTTAATAGATTTTTTTTTTTTGATAGACAAAAAATATTTTATTGCTAATACTCCAAATAAAGGCATTGTATAATAATGGATAATAATCCAAATAAATTCAAATGTATTTATCCAATAAATAAATAAACATACTGTGCTATGTAGAATAAAAATAAATTGAGCTAGGTACTGAGAAAATATAGATACTAGCCCCTTTCACACAGTGATACCGGTAAATATCCGGAAAATTTCCGGAACGACTTTACCGGTATATTCAAAAAAGCGCTGTTCACACAGGCGAGGACGTTACGGAAATTTTCCGGAAAAGAGCATTCACACATCCATTCCAAAATACCGGTAAATTCTGACATCATTCACCACAAATGAGCTTTAAACGGCTGCGCTTGTATTTGTAAACATTTGACTAAATTACAAACTCTGTGGATGATTAATATTGTGAACAACTTTCGCAGGATCACTTTCGCATGTCGAGATGTTCATAATATGTGCGTGTGCAGGCGCTCATAGGCTGTATCACAGGCACACGCAAAGCTTGAAGGTAAACAAACAACGACTTATCATAAGCATCTCATCGATGATTATTTACACAGTTGGCATTAAGAAGAACATATAAACGTGATCTGACTAACTTCTAGCAGCTAAATGTGTCTGGAAAAATATTCAAAGGCTTTTATCCTCAGAAACCGCGCGGACGTAAATGCGTCTGACTGTTGTGATTGGCTAAAGCAGACGTCTCACGTCAGCACGTTCTAGACGTGCACGCGCTTATTACGGGAATCTTCCTTCTGCATTCACACAGCGCAGCCTTCCGGCAAATTGCCGGTAATGTTACAACTTCTCTTTCTGGAAAATAGCCAGAACGAATTTACCGGTATTTTCACAAAGGACCTGTTCACACATACAACCTTTCCGGAAAATTGCCGGCAATTTTCGGGAAAGCTCTGTATGTGTGAAAGGGGCTACTATTTAAAGTAAACTGGATTTAAATTGTGTGTAATCTGTCTTTTTAAGCATGTGTTACAACTAACCTTCTGTCTGTTACAACTTGCCCCGCAGGTGGGGTAAATAGTAACATTTTTACTTCTGGCACTTTTGGCAACACTGCACAGAAACCATAGGTTCGGCGATCATAATTTCTGAGCTCATTTGTAGGAGAGGCTTGTGATTTGTTGGTAAAAATAAATGGTTTGTCTAACCCCAATACTTTGTTTATTGTTTGACCAAGTGTTACTTTTTGCTCCGCTCTGCCCTACTGTAATCCATCTAATTACATTGTTATAACAAGGCAAATACGATGTTGTTACATAATAATTATAATGTAATGACATAATAATGACATCCAAACTAAAAGTTTGTAATTACTTACTGTTGTAAGCCAAAAATGTGCAAAAGTTCGTTGTGCGCAAGTGTTAACAAACGGGACTTTTATTTTGACTCCGGTTGTGAATGTTGAACTTACTTCCGAGTACTTTTATGTGATTTCCTTCCCCCTTGGGACGCTGATGTTTTACCAGTGCGTTGTGATGAAAGCGAACAAATAAATAATATTAAGAAGTTAAATCTGGATTATTCTTTCATGGATGGATGTCAACAACATATTGCACATAGACATGACGTATAGACATGAAAACCCTACACCAGGGGTCACCAATCCTGGTCCGGGAGGGCCGGTGTCCCTGCAGGATTTAGCTCCAACTTACCTCAACACACCTGCCTGGATGTTTCAAGTATACCTATAAGACCTTGATTAGCTTGTTCAGGTGTGTTTGATTAGGGTTGAAGCTAATAACTGCAGAACACCGGCCCTCCAGGAACAAGTTTGGTGACCATTGCCCTACACTAATTCACACTGCAATCATGCTAACAACATGAAAATCCTCGCTAGAATCATGTTAATAACATGGTAATCCATCCTAGATTCATGATAATAACATGCTAATTCATGCTATAATCACGCTAAAACATGCAAATTCATACTAGAATCATGCTAAAACATGCTAATTCATACTAGAATCATGCTAACCCATGCTCTAATCATGCTAATTACATGTTAATCCATGCTAGAACCATGGTAATAACATGCTAATTTGTACTAGAATCATGCTAATAGCATGCTAATCCATGCTTAAATCATGCTAATAACACACTAATTCAAACTAGAACCATGCTAACAAACAGTGTTATGCAAGTTACTTCCAAACAATCACATTACACATTACTTGTTACTGTTATTTTAAAGTAATCCTTTAACTTATAACATTAGTGTTTCTGAATTGTAATATTTTACATGACTCTTATATTACTTTTTAGTTACTTTCACCAAAATAACTGTAGATTTAAAACTTTTAATTGTAAATTAACTAAATGTACTGCAGAGCATTTTACATCCATTAGAAAGCAATATGATGTAGCATTATGACTGTGACCAATGCAGGCTACTAACAATATATAATTTGCAACGTGAAGGCTCAAGACAATGCAAGAAAGGATGACAGTCAGAATCACAAATGATCTGAGGGTGCTTTCACACCTGTGAATCGATTCAGTTGTTCCAAAACAGACATTACAATTGTTACATTGTTGCACTGCTCTTGGTGCGGTTCGCTTTAAAACTGCAAAGTTTCTAAACAGACCAAAAGAGCTAAAACAAGTCATATGTGAGTAAACTCCTGACATTGGTCAGAGTTGCACGGTTTATGACCTCCCCCCCTACTCATAATTTCCTCTTCATATAGCCGTATGCCTTTTACATATCCATAAAACAATGTGATATAAACGGGCTTGGATTGTATCGTTTTCTCACTACAATCTATCTGCTCCAGAGTTCGTTTAATTTCAGCTGGGACCACCTCATTCAAGCAATCTCAAAGCGATTGATTTGGCGCAGATCCGAGCGTGATTGCTGAATTCACATATGCCAAACGAACAGCGCTAACTGGGCAAACGAGACAGTTTCCAAAACAAAAGTCTAGGTGTGAAAGCCCCCTCAGTCTGTTTAAAGTATGGGTGAGGTACAGTGATTATCTGGCAATATCTGTGAATAGCTTGGGTATATTGATATTAGACACAACAAGCCTATATATGCCATGACAAGATGCCGTTTGTTTTCTTTTCTTATTGTTGCCATTATTTTATTGACTTTAAATTCAAGTGGTTCACAACATAATGAAGTGAGCATGATGAACATAGCTTTCTCAATATAAAGTGCAATTAGAGGACCAACCCTTCAACCTGTCATTTTAGGCCATAGAAATGAACATATAGGCTAAAGCACTGCATAAAAATAAAACAGATCAAAAAGAGATCTATATGCCTCTAAAACTAATATATACGTGTGGATAATGAACGTTGCATAAAGAATAAGATGACACAAAGGCTGGCTCGACTGCTCTCCATTTTACTTTGCTCTTTTCGATAACAACTACAACAACCAGGCATTTTCGGTACACATCACAATGCATTCTGGGTGCTGTAGTGAAATAACAATGCCACGAAATATACAACATTTCCATCCCCTTTAATTTTAAGGTCAACGTATTAACTTTGAACTAGCACCATGCAGAATGAATGTATATAATTCAGTTTACCTTTTAACATACTGTGAACTGGAGCTGCATGATTTTGGCTAAAATGAGAATCACGATTTTTTGCTTAAAATAAAGTTCACGATTTTCTCACGACTCTGTAGATGTAAAATAAAGGTTAATATGAGTCTGCAATTATTATTGTTTTTTATCAAACATGGTAAAACAACATTATGGTGTGTAGGTCTACTGGTTTCTATTAATAATTCTATTCTACTTATAATAATTCTGATGTTGAATTATGTTTGAGCTATAGGCCTATGCTTGCAATCTGTCATTGACAAAATTATTAGACCATTTATTCACTGGTAAAATCAACATTATATAGACTAGAGTAGTTATACTGACACTGTAAACATTTATTTTCATGCACAACTGTGTGTTCGCTATGAAAGAAAAAACATATCAAATGCTTGTCGCAATCATAACTCTAAAATGTGTTATAATTCAATGATGTGCACGATTTCGGTTTCATTTTCACTGCTAAGTGCTGTTCATATTTTGCGCGCAGCTCCTAAACGATCACTCTGTGCCACAAACTGATTATTATTTACAACTTTATTACCTGTTATCCACAGCCTATGCAGGTTCTGTTCACTAAAGTAGATGTGCGCATCTATCATTAAGTAGGGTGCGCGCCTGTGGCAATCCCAGATTAATGAATGGACAAAGCCGAAAAGAAAATACTACATTTTTTAATAACTGTCTCTTTTTCAACAATGTGTAACATTTCATCTCAATGTCAAAAACGCCTCTAAATCATCATATTTACACACATTTTAAGTTTCAGGTTTCTGCTCAATTTTATGTGGTGCTGCATTATTTAGTCAACTCTGATTTTGTGTTTCATTCTGGTCTTTCACATTGTCAACAAAGCAGTCCGGCGAAATGGCAAAGATAGCTGATCCTGATTGGCTCTTATGCGTGCATTGGAAATGCTGATTGGCTCAAGGCAAGGCAAGGCAAGTTTGATTATATTGCACATTTCATACAAAGTGGCAATTCAAAGTGCTTTACATAAACAAGAATAAAAGAAACAAGTAAAATAAAAATAAAAACAAATAATAAAATGAGTAAAAAAAAACATAAAAACAGGTAAAATGTGATATAAAAGAATGAAGAAGAAGACAAAGAACCGTATAGAGTTAAGCTAGAGTTCGACTTTATAGATAAACCTTTTTTGCTTTCTAAATACAAAGCTTTAAAATGTTGAGAATTTATAAATAAAATGCCACAATGTAGATAAGTTGTCATTTAATAAGAATATGTGAATAACTCAGTTTTGACAAAAATGTCATATACAACCTTATAATTTCAAGGTGATGATATAAAAAATAGCTCTCTGCTCTTGCTGCTATTACACATGAGTTGGAAGTTTTGGACCAGTGTGTAGACTGGAGTATTATTCAATATTTTTGTCTCATACTGATTAACTATGTCAAAGTTTGTAATTAACTATAAAGAGCACCAGCAGATCCGCTACTGGCATTTGAAACAGTCAATGAAGTATTGAAGGTATCGCCACTAAAAGACCTTTTTATGTTGTTTGTCTTATTTTCCTGTCTTATTTTGACTTGCTCCTGAATCCACCCTTACCATCTGTCTCTTGTTTCTTTATATTTGATGTATAATTTCCATCCATACTCCAAGCATTGATCGACGTCTTCAGTATTCTTCAATTTTCTAGTCTCATCTCAAGCCCTGGCAAATAACTGAGAAAACAGCAATGTAGACTTCTTACAAAGTATTTTATCTAACCAGCCAGGTCAGAGGTCATGGAGAGCTTTTGAGTGGAGGATTGGAAACAACTGTTTCCTGAGTTATTTGCCTTTTTTATCTTTTGAAGTGAATTTCTTTGTACATAAGCTGCCAGTTTGGATGTATATTGTACCATTTTAAAGCAGTTTTAATAAGACTGCTGAGAGTACACTCAGCCTTGGGTAAGGAGCTTAACTTATAAATGACACCTTATACAGTACATACTTTCCAACAGCTGATATTCCAATAGCTTTCATTTATTAAATTTTTTTTTGATTAATATTACTAAAAAGCTAATATGTTATTGTCATGTATATAACATACAGTAAAGATAAATAGTTTCTCCAGTAAATATTATAACAAATAAATAACAAGTCTAGTATATCCAGATACATCAGAATAAAGTAGCTACTAGCTAACAATGTTTATAAATTACACTATACTTTACTACGCCTGTCTTATCTGCCTCAGAGCTAACTTACTCGAACTGTCTCCATCACTGCTCTTACCAAATGTCCAGTCTGCATCATTCTCATATCTATTCAAAAGTAGTATTGCCATTAAAACTAGATTTTATCCATAATGCAAATGTCATTAACATACACCTAATCAACAATATATTACTAGCATTCATGTTGTTATTGTTGCAACTTAAAAGTTCACAGCTGACCTAGCTAGCTAACCCATTGCAATATTGCACGTTCCACTATTCCACAGTGTTGCCACTTGGAAACACATACATTTAAACGATTTACAGAAAACTTAATTGATAAAAAAAAAAAATGAGTAGTGAATATGTCATCGTAACTTACTGGAGATGATGTTAAAGATTTCTTTGTTGATCTGACATGAGTTGATGCTTTGTCTTTATTGACGTTTACGTTTGCATTCAGCAACTACTCACAATGAACGCCAGTCTGCCAGAAATCACGCCACAGAAAAACACTGCATGGGCTCTATTTTGACGGTCCGTGCGCAGAGCGTAAAACGCAGGGCGCAAATGCTTTCAGGGTGTGTCAGAACGCATTTTTGCTAATTTAAGGACGGGAAAATCTGCTTTGCGATGTGGTACATGGTCTAAAAGGGTTGAGTTTATTTTCTTAATGAGTTATAAGTGTGTTTTGAGAATAAACCAATTAGAGTCTCATCTCCCATTCCCTTTAAGAGCCTGCTGCGTCTCGCCAAGAGCGCATTCGCTTTTTACAGGACGCAAAGTAAGTCTAAGTGGAAAAACTGAGCATTTCACTAGCAAACAGTTAAAAAAGTTAACAGTTAACAGTTTTTAAACCGAAAACTGTTAAACAGAGCATCTACTGCGTGAGAATGAAAGATAATGGATCTACTTTCACATTCGCTCTTAAATAGAGAAACCTTTACACACAGACATCAATTAGTCTATAAATAAATAATTTTGCTTGTTAAGCGCAAATATATTCGTTTTAAAACTATTTCTAAATTCAGTTCTAATTTCCAGCAAGTGAATAAATGAATAATAATAACAAAATGTGCTCAAAAACCTGAGTTATATCCTAAAACACATGCTGTGCCCCTTATGGTCTAAAACCTGACAGGTGGGCAAATTTAAGCTTGTTTTTAATAAAACAAATATAAATATGGATATAATAATTAATACTGCTAATAATAATAACATTATACAAAAGCAAATTGTTAAGAATGAACTGAAAAAGCCTCCCGAGATGAAGAAGACATAAAGCAGTGATTTTTCATATTTATGTAGGCTAAAAAATAATGTTTTGTAATATTTTAATCCTTTATATTTATATCCTATATCTATTCTTATTATATCCTATATATCCTTAATATTAATTTTTTTCATATGTAAAGATATTTGCCTATTGCTTTCTTGTGCGTATTAAGCAGTGCGTAAGCGAGGCGCAACTCTGCGCCGGAGTTTAGACCGGGTTTGTTTTGGTCTAATGAAAAATCTATTATAGTTTCTCAAAATAGCAACGCGCCAGCCGTGCGCCTCAGAACGCCTTCCTTTTTAGACCAGAACGCCTATGGGCGCACATATAAGCGCTAATGCATTTGCTATTTAAACAGCGTAGCACAACGCCTCAAATCGACTCCTGCGCCAAGCTGAAACTACTAAAAGACTACTGCGCCGCGCCTTGCGCCACATTGCGCTGGGTGTATGATAGGGCCCCATGTCATGTAACTTAACCAAAGCACATCATTGGCCACACTAAGGTCTTCTCTTTCCAACTAAAACAATTCAATGTTGGTCTTAAAGAAACAGTGACAGGGGAATGAACACAAATATCATGTTGCCATATGGCAACACCATGCGGTAGAGGGTTAAGTGTGCGAAAAGCCTAGAAGCTGTCTGATGTTTGAATGCTTGAGATATTGAGATATCGTTCAGAATGTCTCAACACACACACGCACGCATATATACACACACACACAGAAATTTTCTTAGTTTATTTCTTAAGTTAATCAGGTTATAACGCCTATATGTATGACACAGTTAATGATGTTACGTAAGAGTGTGATTGTTGATGTTTTGAGATTGTAAGCAGCATGGCCGACAAACTCTGTCCACTTTATTTTAGTTGAATCCCGTTGGTCCCGCGACACAGTCTTACATCTGTTAATTGTGTCTTGGATTTTAAAACTTGAAAAGGTCAACTCTGGGTCATTCTCAGCGCTGGGTAAATCTAGCTTTTTCTTTCACACTGCTTATAATTTACTAGGTAATCCAGGGTTAAGAACAGTGTGGAAAAAATCAAAAAAAATTTTAAAAATTCAAGTAATAAAACTGAGTCTTGAGGGAAAACCGATCAAAGGTTAAAGGTCATTTAGGCCTTATGCGGTTTCAACACTTGTTCTGAAATGAACCAATTGTCTTTGCTTTTCCAGCAGAATGGCTAGTGTCTGTCCTCTAGTGGCCTCTGACTGATACTGTCTGAACTTACGTTTTTATTCAATCTTATAGATGAGGAAATGTCAGACCAGTAGATCTTGACTTTACAGGAACTTTTTTTTTGGTCCCCGAGAGGAAAATGACCCCGAAGTTATTGTAGAAGAATAAAAAATACAGTCTGTACAGTATAAACATCATTATATATATCCTCTTAAAGAGATATGTTCAAGTCTCTGTGTGTGTATGTGTGTGTGTGTGTGAGAGTGTCTGCACAGTCCTCTACCCACTTTTTACTACATTGTGCTGTAATTACTAAATTTGTTCACAATTTCCCAAAACCTTGCTCAGTTACAGTCACATCAGTTTATAAGTGTGTGTGTGAGTGTGTATGTGTTTAGTTGTCCTGGTACTTAAGTGTTCGAGTAATTTGTTTAAGTGTTTCATTCACTGCTGTCTGCTTTTTCAGCATCTTGGCTGATTTGATGTATTTTTTATGAAAACAGGACTGGTGCGACAAAGTATATTTTATTCATGTTTTTATTTACAAATGTTTTTATTGTTGGGGCTGTGCCCTCTTCTCAGGATCTTTTGTGTCTTTTCCAGGATCTTTTCTTGAGGCCTGATCTTTTTTTTCTGGATCTTCTGTTGTTGCTGTGACCTTTTTTCTGGGATTCTTTGTTGCTGCTGTGTCCTTTTTTAAGCTCTACTGTTGAATCTGTACTTTTTTAGCATCAGGAACTGTGGTGCTCAGTAGTGCAAATAATCTTTCCCATCCATTTGCACTACATTCCTTATTGCTTATTCCTTGACCTGAAACATTCAGACACACACCAAATCAAGGTTATTGATTCAGATTCGTCACAATAAACAAAAACCATAAAATGTACAATAAAAAAAACATTTTTTCAAATGAAAGGAGAATCTATTTTTCAAATCATTAGAAGTTGATCTACAGTTCAGTACCTTAAACCATTGATGGAGAATGATTTCTTCCAGAGGAATCCGCTGGCTTGGGTTTTCCTGCAGGAGAGCTTGAATCAAGTCACAGCATTCTGTGCAGAACGACGGTGGGAAGAAGTGAGAGAAACACATTATCAACTTCAACTTTACATCTGCTGTCATTTTATTCATCTATAAGATCTGACTCTACTCTCCTTTAGAATCAGAACATTGTCACCATTATCCAATATCCAACTCTTAGTTTAATCCATGATTTTGTATGATTTAAACTACAACTGCTCGTCTATGATGTGATGAATGACATCTTACCTTCTGACAATCCAGGCTCAGTCCAGTTTCCATCATCGATCCTCTGCGTGTCCGTGACTTCAGGAAATCGTTGACACAGCAGCAGGAATAACAGAACTCCTAAAGACCATACAGTGGATGGTTCTGCATGGTATTCGTCGTCTAGGTAGTACTCCGGTGGGAAGTACTCCTTTGTGCCTGAAGGAACAAGATTTGGTCTCAGCATGAAACACTAAAGCATGTTTTCTCTGTAACATGAAAATACATGATTGGTCAAATTGACAGTCCAGACTACAGGTGTTAAGTTTAATACATACCACAGAAACTGTCATAGCCAGATTCCTGGAGAAGAGCTCCACAGCCAAAGTCAATTAGCTTGACCTCCAGCGTGTCAGTGTTGACCAGCAGGTTCTCCAGCTTTATGTCCCGGTGGAATACCCCACGTCTGCAGCACATGAGACCGGCCGTTGTTGCCTGCTCCATGATCTTTTGAGCCTGGCGTTCAGTGATGGAGCCGAGAGACATTATGAAGTCCAACAGATCTATACATGGTGAAGGTCGTTCCAGGATCATGATGTAACGATCCTGCTGGTCCTGCCAGTCCAGTAGCTCAATGATCTCTGGAACCTTGCCGCCTCTATGAGCCAGTATCAACAGGCCGATCTCTAATGGAAGGGGCTCAGGATGACCAGCCTAGAAGAAAGATTAGTTAGGCGATGTTGCTTCCCCAAATATACTGTTGTCAGTGCCTTTACACGTTTACTTACGATGTTGATGTATTTCATGTTCGATGGCTTTCTGGCAATTTTTACTGCCACCTGTTCAACAAAACAACACTTCTGTTATAATCACATCAAATGCACTAAAAAGTGAACATAATATATGTTAAAGGGATTGTTCACCTCAAGGCCATCCTCCAAGCGCTTGCCTTCATAGACGCTGCCAAATCCTCCCTCTCCAATCTCCTTGCCGAGTTCATACTGGTCCAGAATGTCACCTGTTAAAAGATGAATAATTGCAGCTGATGTGAAATGTCAAGCACTGACAGACACGTGTGTAATGTTTGAGGTGGAATAGACATATACCTATATTCAATAATTCAATACATCGTGAAAATGAACCTGCACAATACTGATATGGTGGACACTTCAAAATACAGCAAACAGTGATTGAAACTTTTAGAGTGCTTTTAAAAATATATATTTATATTTACAGAACTTATTGTAATGTACTCTACTTCATACTGAAGAGGATCATGAGAGAAGGCCACACATTCTCAAATGACCACTAGATTTACCTTCAGAACTCTTCTTGTGAATCTGATCAGGAGTCTGGTCCTCCTCACTAGAGCTGCTGCTGGACTTCTGGACTTTACAGGAGAGCAGCTTTTCTGGACTGTCAGTCCTTCTCCTCTTTCTCTCACTTTCCTCAGCAACATCAGTGGACTGAAGGCTGGTGATGGATATCGGAGGTGTACGAGGATGGAAATTGTTCACATAAGAGCTGTGACAACTTCGTTTTCTCTTTTGGCCACTGAGAAAAGTCATCCACTGGTTGTCATCTGTATTTAGAGATGTAACACATGCATTAATGATAATGATAATGGCTTATAAAATTGATTTGTATTTTGATGTAAAGTGTAAAGACACACTTCATCTTAGAGATCAGAAACAGTCATGAATTGGGTTTCTTATAGTGAATGCTCATAATTTGCCCTCAACAAATCTGAATCATACACATTTTATGCCCATTATTGAGTCCATTGAATATTGATATTTATACCATTTTTATATTTCAGCGATATTATTAATAATCTGCAATTATTTAAATGATTTATGTACAATACAGATTGTTGTAAGGATTTCTCTTTTAGTGTATAAAATATGAGAAACTTTGATTACCAAATTGGTTCTACTTAGATTTGTGTTAAAAACCTAAAACAAGTTAAAAAGTTATTTTTTATATTGTATGTGTTCAGTTTTTAGTTATTTTACTCTCAAAATCATTCCTCATAAATCTGCAGACTTTTTAAACAAAATTCTCAGCAGAAATAGCAAAACAGAATCTGTCTGGGCCGATATGTACATGTACAGAGATCTAGTGAACACAAAGCATGGTCAGATTGACAAACAGTGACTGGATTTACCCTCAGCGTAAAGGGAGAGCGGCTTTTCAAAACTCTCCCACCTCCTCTTCTTTCTCACTTGTATCTCAATCTCCTCACCAACACCAACAGGTGAATGGTTCTCAGCCACATTGGCGCTGGATATCGGAGGTGTACGAGTATGTAAATCATACACTTGAGTGTCTTGAGAACAACGCTTTCTTTTCAATGCCATAATAACAGAATTCACTAGGAACACTACTATTACCAACTGCAATGAGAAGACGCAATGAGGAGATTCTGAACTGTCTTCTACTTTTAATCCTGCGTTCTACTGTTTCTATGACAGCGCATTCCGGAACACATGTTTACATTCAAAATCCCAGCACCATATTGGACAAGCTATCTAAACTAGATATATAATAGACAGACAGTTAGATACAAGCTTTAATCTTTAATCTTTCACTTCTCAATAATAAGGAACAGTATTTTCACCACAAATATCTACATAAATACAAGAAATAAACTTGTAAATACAACATCAAACTGATTCTGAAATATTATTGTCCAGAAACTAAATAAAACACTGTCATTTTAAGATTAGATAATCTCAAGTAATTTTGATTTAACTGAAGAAAATTATATTAAATGTTGTAATTGCTAACAGAACAAACTCAAAATAACATTATTAGGCCTACATTTAGTCATGTGACATATGTGTAAAGTAAAACATAAAACTAAGACTAACATTATTATCCAGTAACAAAATGAAACAAAGTAATTTTAAGCTTATTGATATACAGTAGATTTTAGCTGAAAATAAGTTAGATTTATATTTATATATGAGCAATTCCAGTGTTATGGATGTGACATTTGCAGCAAAAACTCAAAACATAAATTCACATAGAAAATATTTGTTTAACACTTCATTAAACTGTTTCCAGAACAACTGACCACAGAGTTATGGGATCAGAAAAATATCGTTCTGTATACGTTTTAAACTTTAAATGAAAATACTTTGTAGAAATTCTTTGAATTTAACTGCACGACCTAAAATAAGTAATGATCATCAAAATGATAAGAGTTGGCTCTCTATAAAACAAAAATGACTGATTTTATTTTATGTAATATTTTTGCCTTTATGAGGAAAAATGTTGTTATGGATGTGACCGATGTGAAATTGCCACTTGTGTGACTTTGGTAAATCAAATATAATTGTTTGAAAAAGCTGACAGAGACATTTTTTAACATTTTTTAAGTTCTGTAAAATACTTGCTTAAAAAAAAAAAAAAAAAAGAAACGGGTTCTGTATTTTGGTGAAAACTTAATTTTTTTCATGGCAAGGTTGACATTTGCATGGAATTGCTAAGATATGTTATATGTATAAGCATTAAGACTATATTTAGAGTCATCTTTGTTGGAGAGAAGAATTAATATCAATCAAGTAACGTTTATATGTGAATTATGTATAGCTATCACTATTTTCTATTATTGTTGGAAACACTCACATCTTATTACAGTAACTCGATGTTTTTCCTGCAAAGACAAGTAGGAGGGAGGTGACCACCTCTATCAAATTTTGTACAACCTCCACCTTTTAACAAAAATCAGGCAGGCGATCACTACTGACAGACCCTAAGTAATGCTCAAGTGCTGGTCATGTATTTAATTACATTTAATGTTAACAGTTTAAAATAAGATCATGTTTTGATAAGATTCCAGCAATAATACAAAATGTGTTTATTTCCAGTAGCAAACATTTCATCATGACTACTAAATGAATAATGCCTGAATAGTGTCATGTGCTCATTCAAAACTTTTAATCAAGCATTGTCAACTGTAGTCACCAAGCAGTGTTTAAAATAGTTTGTTTGCATTTATGTCTTTAAAATGTTTTGTGTATGAAATATTTGACCTCTCAGATGAGTGTCACTTTTACCTCAGGCCAGGCCCGTGCAGAGACTTTCGTCTTTTCCTCTCCGTCTTTCAAGCTGGATGGCTTGATAACCTCCTCAACCCCTGTTGTAAGTAGAAGGTGGGAGAGCTGTGTGAGAGCTCAAATGTATTAAAATAAAATACTATATATAATAAAATATTTTGAAAATACTACAAAATGCTAATAAAAGGGAGCATGAAATGTCTTCACAAACCTTCTATCAATAGGCCTATTTGATCAATCCCTCCACCATTAAACTGGCTTAGTGTAGTAAACCATGTTTGACAGCAACAGCGTTTCTCTGAGCAAGTTTAAGTCAGCTTCTCTGTCGACTCATTCACGTCTACTAAACATAAAACATGTAACTTTTGTTTCTCTTTGATTTTAGTCTAGATTTTACACACATTTTATATAGAAAGTATTGTCTTGAAGATGATCCCTTTAATGCTGTAAAAATCATTCACAGCACATAATGAGTTGGAATATGATACTATATCTCTTGATTGCTACCATCTCTAAAAGTCTTATATTTCAACATTTTTGCAGTTGAAATTTTCAATACTGAATGTAAAATCATGATTTCTGAAAACTACTTAAATCTCTAGTTTTAGTCATTTCTATATTTCTTTGCAATTGTACTCTTCAACACACAGTATAAAACATACTGTACTGTACATGAAGTATACAAGAAGACATTTACAATAGGGGAGTACAGGGCACAAAGTAACGTGGGGTTAAGTATAACACAGAGTTTTAAGGTATTTGCTCAGGCTTGATCATGGCATTCTTCCGAGGTTTTCACCACAGTGTCAGCAGATGTCTTCCTGGCAATTATTGAATAAGTTCGGTGAAATATGGATGAGAAACACAAGAGAAACCATTTTTTATTATAGTCAATATTTTTTAATTTAAAATAATCTGTGAAAGTATGAACGTGAAATCTTGTATTGTTGTGATCACCGTCTTCTAGGCTAAAAGATAAAACCATTTTGAAAGATGTAAGAAACACACAGTGACTGCTAGCCAGTTTTGAGGAAAACATGACACAGCGGGGTTAGTTGTAACAGGGTGTTAAAATTAAGCCACACACTGTTGAACACCAATTAAACTAACACAATATTTTTTAATTTTGAGAACTTTTTTTAATAAAATGATTTTTAATCGATTTTTTTTTTTGACAAAAATATTTTGTAGGGTCCAGCCAGTTGGTCCAATGACGGTATCCAATGGTGGATGAAGGTTCACTGCATGTTCGGTCTTTCCAGTGCACAATGTTGATTTATATTAAACTTAACTCATATCTGACTCCAATTTTAGTATGAGGTGGTTTAGAATATTAATATGTTTATCCTCGTTTTATCTGACTCCAATTATAAAACATTGAGAAGGTTATTTTGTTTCCGTTCACATTAATTTAGATTATGATTGAATATTCTCTTCGGTTCATCATTTTATGTTATTCTCGTTCATTGGGATCTCTATAACATCCTGAATCTTGTACCGGCCGAGTATATAATTTCTTAAGCACAAGCATGTCAGTCTTGGTCACTAAACAGTGGCGATTGACCGCTATCCTAAAAAGGCAGAACCCTACTTACTCAGATTAGGATATTTTTTATGCGGTCCCCATAGATCTGCTACCTCCTAAATCAGACAGAGCTATTTAGTCATATAACGATCATTACTATAGAATTAAGCAGACCAGTCGTACTTAAACTAGTAGTAACTTTGAATAATCACTATACTATCTAAATAGTATTAAAAGTTTATCGGGTGAAGGACTATCCCCTTAGATATCCTTTTACAGCCTAAGTTTACATGAATAAATGCCAATTTGTTAGTCGGAGCTCTAGAGACATCGTGTAGCGTGCCGCAATGCTCCGTCTACCGTGTTCTAATCCGCTACTAACCTGAACAGGGGCTTGTGGTGCTATGAAATTACCACAATCTACTAAAGATAATAACACGAACTCTGTTTGAATCATTCAAAACATAACAATTTATTAGTCAGGTAAATGTATTATGCCAATTCAATCAGTCAATTCATAAACGATCAATACAAAACATCAAATTATCAAAGATAAATCCAAGATGAAAAAGATGCATTCCTGACTTTGAAATATACATAACATAGAACAAGCCATGTTATGGGCTGATCTGGTTAGGCAGAATCGCGCTGAGTTTTTCCTCAACCCTTACCTTAAATAATCCAAGAATTCCCTCAAGGAAGGGGGTGTGTGTAAAAAGTCACACCCTTCACAGTGGTTCAAAAGATGCCTGAAGTTATATATTTATTGTTTTGATTATGTCTATTTCTGAGAGGATGAGACCATTGTACCAATCGCACTGAGACATTTCAAATGATATCAAACATGATAGTTAAAGTCAGTTTGGTTAATCTAAAACATTCAAACATTGAAATGACCATATGCGTGAGTTGGGGGGATGAAGCTGAGTTTCAGCATACTCAGATGCAAATGCAGCAGGAACTGGTTTTTCCCGCATTCCCCTTGCTGAGTTGTGAAGTTACCAGTCTCTGTTTTCAGCTCATGTTTTGAATTGTCAAATATATCAGAATATTTGCAATATTTCAATTCTTACAATTTTATTGCTAATACTCCAAATAAAGGCATTGTATAATAATGGATAATAATCCAAATAAATTCAAATGTATTTATCCAATAAATAAGTAAACATACTGTGCTATGTAGAATAAAAATAAATTGAGCTAGGTACTGAGAAAATATAGCTGTTATTTAAAGTAAACTGGATTTAAATTGTGTGTAATCTGCCTTTTTAAGCATGTGTTACAACTAACCTTCTGTCTGTTATAACTTGCCCCGCAGGTGGGGTAAATAGTAACATTTTACTCCTGGCACTTTTGGCAACACTGCACTGAAACCATAGGTTCGTCGATCATAATTTCAGAGCTCATTTGTAGGAGAGGCTTGTGTTTTGTTTGTAAAAACAAATGGTTTGTCTAACCCCAATACTTTGTTTATTATTTGACCAAGTGTTACTTTGTGCTCCGCTCTGCCCTACTGTAATCCATCTAATTACATTGTTATAACAAGGCAAATACAATGTTGTTAATTAATAATTATAATGTAATGACATAATAATGATATCCAAACTAAAAGTTTGTAATTACATATGTACTGTGTATATTTATGTATAAATACACAAATACTGTACTTGAAATACACAAATAAACAATAATAAATGCAATAGCAATGTACAGTTGAAGTCAGAATTATTAGCCCCCCTGAATATTTTTCCCCAATTTCTGTGTGATGAAGAGAGATTTTTCTCAACCCATTTCTAAACATAATAGTTTTAATAACTTATCTATCTCTAATAACTGATTTATTTTATCTTTGCCATGATGACTGTAAATAATATTTGACTAGATATTTTTCAAGACACTTCTATACAGCTCAAAGTGACATTTAAAGGCTTAAATAGGCAGGTTAGGGTAATTAGGCAAGTTATTGTATAACAATGGTTTGTTCTGTAGACTATCTGGAAAAATATAGCTTAAAGGGGCTATTAATTTTGTCTTTAAAATGGTTTTTAAAAAATTAAGAACTGCTTTTATTCTAGCTGAAATAAAACAACTAAGACTTTCTCCTGAAATAAAAATAATCAGACATACTGTGAACATTTCCCTGCTCTGTTAAACATAATTTGAAGAATATTTAAAAAATAAAAATAATAATAAAAAAGGGGGGCTAATAATTCTGACTTCAACTGTAAGTACAAAGTAATGACATAGTAAGTTTGTAAGGACATGTGTACTGTACTGTGTATATTTACCTGTACAACTATAAATAACCAAATACTGTAAGAAAGAAACGTTTAGAAATATTATCTTGTATGTAACTACAAATGCTAATAATTCTAACATGCTAATGACATGCCAATCATGCTAGCATCATGCAATTCATATGCTAATCATGCTAATGACATGCTAATTTATACAGAAAACATAATGAGATGCCAATCATGCTAGCAACATGCTATTTATATTCTAATCATGCTAATGACATGCTAATTCATGCTAGAACTGTGTTAATAACATGCTAAGTCATGCTAGAATCATGTTAAAACATACAAATTCATTGTAGAATCATGTTAATGACATGCCAACTTATGCTACAATTATGCTAATTCATGCTGGAATTATTCTAACAACATGCTAATTTGTACTAGTATCATATTAGTAACATGCTAATCCATGCTAGAATCATGCTAAAGGGCTATGACCCCCCACCCCCCGTTTTAGCAGGGTGTTTTCACATCTCTACTTTGTAAAAAGTCAGAAAAGTGGGCGTGTCCAGTTTTGTTTGGGGGGGGGGGGGGGGGGGGGGTGTCGGAGGAAGGAAAAAGGGATGGTCCATAAATCTTTGCATAAAAATGGAAGTGTCAGTTTGGGCACGTGCTGATTTTCACTCAGGCAAAACATACACAGACGCAGAAGAGAAAGACAGTGACTGTTTTTACATGGACATCAGTAATCAAATTATTTGCCAAATTATTAAATAGTGGACTTTAACTGCAGTTTGGCTTCTTTCATTCAGGAATTTCCTTCATGCCCCTGGTGACAAACGAGATATTTCATTTGAGGAATTGCTGGAAGCATGTATTTTTCATGCAATGTTTGTTACCGCACAGCGAATGAGAGACAAAAAACCCTCCGCATTTCTCTGTAACTTAAATGCACTCAGTAGGTTGCGTCAGAAAGCCGCGTGTGTTATTCCTGTCACAAAATGCGATGGTAAGTTTGGTTGTGGTGCTTAAACATTTACACTCAGATGCGCAGCATTTACAGCAGATTTTTCTGTCCATAATATTGTAGTGATGTTAATGTACGGTAAACTTTATTGACTTAGAAATCATTTGACTAAGGTCTGTCTTAAAACTCTGGAAGAGTACTGCGGACAGATACAAACTAACTTTGCCTCTGAATAAACAAACAAAGACCACTAGTAGCTCACTTACCAAATCTGTAAAGACAGGATTATCAACACAAACTGGATCAGCGTCTTTATTAAAAGGAGATGAGCAGCAATTTCCAGATTTCACCATTTCCAGATGAGAAAAGCTCTCAGGGAAAAAAAAACACGTATTTCTGTCGCGCGTCGCGTGCACTGATCCACACGTGAGTCCAGCTGCGCTCTCATAGAGGGGAAATGAAAACAAAATCCTTACTGCAGCAAATTATATAAGCAACACTGACGACCCGTAACTCCAAACAATTCATGTTCTCCCGTTTAGCAACACAATGTAGCGTCTCTCTGCCATCTGAAAACTGTAACTGGTAAACAGTCTTAGAGGCTATCATGCATATTAATGAAGTTTCACTGCATACATAATAGAGCGCGCTGATTAGTTTGAACCAAGTCTTACTCATGAAAGAAGGCAGTGTTTTTAGCAGTGTGGGACACACATACGACTGTCAACAGCTCAGCTTGTGACCCTTTAATAACATGCTAATTCATGCTATAATTATGCTAATCCGTGCTAGAATCATGTTAATAACATGCTAAGTCATGCTAGAATCATGCTAATTCATGCTATAATTATGCTAATAACATGGTAATTCATGCTAGAATCATGCTAATAACATGCAAATCTATGCTAGAATCATGCTAATTCATGCTAGAATCATGTTAATAACATCCATCCTAGCTTTATGGTAAAATGCAAATTCATGCTAAAATTATGCTAAATACATGCTAATTTGTACTAGAATCATGCTAAGTGATGCTAGAATTATGCTAATAACATGCTAATTCATGCTAGAATCATGCTAAAACATGCTAAATCATGGTTGAATCACAATAATAACATGTTAAATCATGCTAGAATCATGCTAATAACTTGCTAGGTCATGCTAGAATCATCCTAATAACATGCTAGATCATGCTGGAAGTATGCTTTTAACATGCTTGATCATGCTAATAACATGCTAAGTCATGCTAGAATCATGCTAATAGCATGTTAATTTATGCTAGAATCATGCTAATAACAAGCTAATCCATGCTAGAACAATGGTAAGAACGTGATAATCCTAGCTAGAATCATATTAATAACATGCTAATCCACCCTAGATTCAGGATAATATCATGCTAATTCATGCTAGAATCATGCTAAAACATACTAATTTATACAAGAATCATGCTAACAACATGCTAATCAATGCTAGAATCATGCTAATAGCAAGCTAATCCATGCTAGAATCATGCTAATAACATGCTAATTTGTACTAAAATCATCCAAATCCATGTTAATCCATGCTTGAAGTATGCTACTTCATGCTAGAATGATGCTAATAACATGCTAATTCACACTGGAATCATGCTAACAACATGATAATCCTCTCTAGAACCATGTTAATAACATGGTAATCCATCCTAGATTCATGATAATAACATGCTAATTCATGCTAGAATCATGCTAAAACATGCTTAAATCATGCTAATAACATGCTAATCCATGCTATAATCATGCTAATAGCATGGTAATCCATGCTATAATCATGCTAATAACATGCTAATTTGTACTAAAATCATCCAAATAGCATGTTAATCCATGCTTGAAGTATGCTAATTCATGCTAGAATTATGCTAATAACATGATAATTGGTACTAGAATCATGAAAATAACAAGCTAATCCATGCAATAAACATACTAAAACATGCTAATTTACACTGGAATCATGCTAACATGAAAATTCTCGCTAGAATCATGTTAATAACATGGTAATCCATCCTAGATTCATGATAATAACATGCTAATTCATGCTAGAATCATGCTAAAACATGCTTGAATCATGCTAATAGCATGCTAATCCATGCTAGAATTATGCTAATAACATGCTTATTTGTACTAGAATCATGAAAATAACAAGCTAATCCATGCAATAATCATGCTAAAACCATGATAATTCACACTGGAATCATGCTAACAACATGATGATCCTCGCTAGAATCATGTTAATAACATGGTAATCCTTCCTAGATTCATGATAATAACATGCTAATTCATACAAGAATCATGCTAACCCATGCTCGAATCAAGCTAATTGCATGCTAATCCATGCTTAAATCATGCTAATAACATGCTAATTCGAACTAGAACCATGCTAACAAACAGTGTTATGCAAGTTACTTCCAAACTATCACATTACACATTACTTGTTACTGTTATTTTAAAGTAATCCTTTACCTTACAATATTACTGTCTCTGAATTGTAATATTTTACATTTTACTCTTATATTACTTTTTAGTTACTTTCACCTAAATAACTATACATTTAAAACTTTTAATTGTAAATTGACTAAATGAAGTGCAGAGCATTTTACATCCATTAGAAAGCAATATGATTTAGCATTATGACTGTGACCAATGCAGGCTATAACAATATAGTATATAATTGTTAACGCGAAGGCTCAAGACAATGCAAGAAAGGATGACGGTCAGAATCACAAATGATCTGAGGGTGCTTTCACACCTGTGAATCGATTCAGTTGTTCAAAAACAGACATTACAATTGTTATATTGTTGCTCTTTGCTCTTGGTGCGGTTCGCTTTAAAATTGCAAAGTTTCTAAACAGACCAAAAGAGCTAAAACAAGTCACATGTGAGTAAACTCTCCTCACATTGGTCAAAGTTTCATGGTTTATTTTGCAGATGAATGACCTCCCCCCCTACTCATAATTAATTCTCTCTTCATGTAGCCGTATGCCTTTTACATATCCATAAAACAATGTGATATAACCGGGCTCGGATTATATCGCTTTCTCACTACAATCGATCCGCTCCAGAGTTTTTTTCAATCGAGCCGAGACCACCTCATTTAAGCAATTTCAAAGCAATTGATCCGAGCGTGATTGCTGCATTCAAATATGCCAAATGAACAGCGCTAACTGGGCAAACGAGACAGGTTCCAAAACAAAAGTCTAGGTGTGAAAGCCCCCTCAGTCTTTTTAAAGTATGGGTGAGGTACAGTGATTATCTGGCAATATCTGTTAATAGCTTGGGTATATTGATATTAGACAAAACAAGCCTATATTTGCCATTACAAGATGCAGTTTGTTTTCTTTTTTTTATTGTTGCCAATATTTTATTGACTTTAAATTCAAGTGGTTCACTGCATAATGAAGTGAGCATGATGAACATAGCTTTCTC
This sequence comes from Danio rerio, assembly GCF_052040795.2. Classification (NCBI taxonomy): domain Eukaryota; kingdom Metazoa; phylum Chordata; class Actinopteri; order Cypriniformes; family Danionidae; genus Danio; species Danio rerio. The sequence continues at coordinate 25,575,151 of NC_141039.2, forward strand.
AATATAAAGTGCTATTAGAGGACCAACCCCTCAACCTGTCATTTTAGGCCATAGAAATGAACATATAGGCTAAAGCACTGCTTAAAAAGAAAACAGATAAAACAGAGATCTATATGCCTCTAAAAGTATTATATCCGTGTAGATAATGAACGTTCCATAAAGAATAAGATGACACACAGGCTGGCTCGACTGCTCTCCCTTTTACTTCGCTCTTTTAGATAACAACTACAACAACCAGGCATTTCCAGTACCAGTGTTGGGAGTAATGCGTTACAAAAGTAATGTATTACAGTAATGTATTACATTTTCTTGTAACGCAGTAGTTTAAGGCATTACTAATACATTTTCAGTAATATTTTGCTCGGTACATGTTCAGTAACGCGTGCGTTACAACACACTTTTCGCCCGCAAGACATTAACAAATAAAAAATACCACAGTTCTATTTTCTGTTCGTGGCTAGAGAATATATGCGCGTGCTGTCATTAATATCCCTTTGGCTATGGGACCTTTTTACTTTGAACGCGGAATGATTTCAGCTTCTGAGCTCAAGGTCCGGGGCTATTGGCTCAGCCAGGTTCGCAGTACGCGCAGCGGAAAATAGATAAAAATGGCATAAGACAGTGCATTCGCGAGACGGACGTTAGTGCATGGCGTTATTTCACTGACAAATGTCGTAAGCTCATTTATGTAATCAGGTGAAAGAACGTGCCGGTTTCCTCTGTGGACAAAACTCCTCGCGTTCACTCAACACTGGCTGGGCTGCTCACGTGCTAACGACCTGCTCTCGCTCCGTCAGATAATGCAGACTCACAATCTGTGCCTTGTGTTTCCTCTTCCTTTCGTTCTGTTGCTCTCCAGAGATCCTCCTATTTAATTGTTATCCCAAGAATTTTTATATGGTTTATATATTGCTACACTATTTACTTACAGGTTAAGATAAATTATATAATAAATACTAGTGTTTTTGAGTGTAATGTATACTGTCTATGTTTTAGGCTAGCATTTACAATGAATGCTTAAGCATACTGTCGTATTAAAGGGGTGGTCCACTACGATATTATATTTTAAACTTCAGTTGATGTGTAATGTAGCTGTGTGAACATAAACAGCATCTCTGAATGTAAAATATTCAAAGTTTAATGCAAAGGGAGACCTTGATTTGTACAGAGTTAGCTTAGCAACGCCTACAATTAACGAATTTTGGGGACTACAAAAAATACTTCCGCCCCCTGTGAGATCACAAAAGTTCGTTATTGCGCATCCCACACTGCGCAGGTAAAGGCCGTGGCCAGAGGCGCTGTAACGTTACTGCAGAGGGAGAAATGCCATCCTGCTGTTTCCACAGAGCTGTTCTGTTTCTGTTGTTGGGCTTCCAAATGACACGACCCAAACACAGAAATGCTTACAGTTCAATATTAATTATGTTCCAGAGAACTATAAAATACATAGCAAGCATGATTTGACAAAACACAGCTTCCAGAATCTCTCCCAGTTCAGTGCTGGATTCAGTTAAAATCTCCTCAAAGATGGAGCAAGGAGACGCTGTGAACTCTGAGTCATGACCTGTAAGTGTTTTTATTTGTTAAAATTGATCATGACATGTACAGTGTCTAACTTTAACGGTGTGTTGTAGCAAAGATGTAAACAACGGGAAATTATGGTAACCGCTAACGACTTAGCTAACGTTACAAATCCATATTTATCAAACGGCTGTAAACGGGCACACACACACATACACATACACGCACTCTTGGCCAGCACCTGCGTCTCTCTGTGTGAGACGGCAGAGTTTCTCTCTATAGGCAGCTATGCTATGCGTTTTACAACTCGGACAATAAAGTCGCAAAAGATATGTGAACGATTCATGTTACTTACACAGGCATATTCCGCATATGCATGAAAGACGTCCTGTAACGCGTTGATTTAAAAAAAATACAGCAATGATTTCCCAACTGGAGTGTAACATCAAAAACAAATCAATCCAGGCTCACAAAGGTCTCATCTCACATCTTGTGCTTTATTCTGTCACCACAGAAAATAACTTAATCCGAGCATGAGAGAAAAAGAACAATAAAAATCTCTCCCGCGCACATGCGCTTCTCGTGTTACAGATGCTTCATCGTATACACGCATAAACACACTAAAAGGCACAGAAACAGTTAAAGGAGCCGCATCCCATTTTCACTCGTTACAGACACGTGTTGACTGACTGACTGACTGACTGACTGTTTACACAAAACGCGCGTGCTTGTCAGGGCGTGACGTGAAGCCGATCGGCGTATCACAGCATATTATGATGATGACCAATCAGAGTCACTTGAGGGTGGGCCTTTTAGAGGAACTAGGAAATATGACAGTCGTTTTCATGTTAGCTGAGTAGCTGTGTATAATCAAAGTGAGATTTATGAAAAAATAACACGATTTCCTTCAAGTTAAACATGAGCACACATTGCTTTGCATCTTATTAACACAACCAAGCCTTAAAAATAACATTCTGAACCACCCCTTTAAGAATAGTGAACTCTTAAAATTAAATATAAAGTGTAGTTTTACTACAGTAAAGTGTGGTGAATTGTTGTACAATCTACCCCATATTGTAAAAAAAAACTACAGCACTGGATCATTTGTTTATATTACACTTGTTGTGTTACTATAGCAACTATAATATTACCACAACAGAGTAATTAAAGTACTTAATGACAATATGTGTGTTCAGGGGCCCTGTGGAACAGCTTCTTCTCAAAATGAAGATGATGGCAGGGAAAATGTCCTCCACAATCTCATCAACAATGTGGAAGACAACAGACACTAGTTCACTTTATTTTAGTTGCCATAAAAAAAATGTGATTGATAATGAGATTTATTTGAAGAGTGAAGAGTACAGTAGGCTATAATACCTTAGCAAGTGTTTCTATTAGTTACATTTCTGCTTGCGTATTTTTGTCTAAGTGCTTTTTATTTGAAATATCTCATCATATAACATATAGCCAACAATGTTATGGTTTATTAGATTAAAAATTATTTTCTGTCTATTTTAGTATTGTGGTTATTGTTAATAAATAGTGTACTAATATAATTCATATCAAAAAGCTTGAAAGGAAGAGGGAACACAAGACACAAATTGTGAGTTTGCATATAATCTCACTGAGAGAGCAGTGTACTGAGAGCAAGAAAACTTATGCGTGAGCAGTGCATATTTGAGAGATCGTGAGAATTTGAGCTGCATGATTTTGGCTAAAATGAGAATCACGATTTTTTTAGCTTAAAATAAAGATCTCGATTTTCTCACGATTCTGTAGATGTAAAATAAACATTAATATGAGTCTGCAATTATTATTGTTTTTTTTATTAAACTACTAGTAAAACAACTACTAGTTTCTATAAAGATTTCTATTCTACTTATAATAATTCTGATGTTGAATTATGTTTGAGCCATAGGCCTATGCTTGCAATCTGTCCTTGACAACATTATTAGACCATTTATTCACTGGTAAAATCAACATTATACAGACTAGAGTAGTTATACTGACACTGTAAACATTTATTTTCACAACTGTGAACACAACTGTGTGTTCGCTATAAAAGAAAAAACATATCAAATGCTTGTCGCAATCATAACTCTAAAATGAGATATGATTAAATGATGTGCACACTTTCGTTTTCATTTTCACTGCTAAGTGCTGTTCATATTTTGCGCGCGGCTCCCAAACAATCACTCTGTGCCACAAACTGATTATTATTAACAACTTTATTACCTGTTATCCACAGCCTATGCAGGTTCTGTTCACTAAAGTAGATGTGCGCATCTATCATTAAGTAAATGCCTCTAAATCATCATATTTACACACTTTTTCAGTTTCAGGCTTCTGCTCAATTTTATGTGGTGCTGCATTATTTAGTCGACTCTAATGTTGTGTTTCATTCTGGTCTTTTACATTGTCAACAGAGCAGTCCGGCGAAATGACAAAGATAGCTGATCCTGATTGGCTCTTATGCGTGCATTGGAAATGCTGATTGGCTCAAGGCAAGGCAAGTTTGATTATATTGCACATTTCATACACAGTGGCAATACAAAGTGCTTTACATAAACAAGAATAAAAGAAACAAGTAAAATAAAAATAAAAACAAATAATAAAATGAGTAAAAAAAAACATAAAAACAGGTAAAATGTGATATAAAAGAATGAAGAAGAAGAGAAAAAAACCTTATAGAGTTAAGCTAGAGTTCGACTTTATAGATAAACCTTTTTTTGCTTTCTAAATACTAAGCCTTAAAATGTTGAGAATTTATAAATAAAATGCCACAATGTAGATAAGTTGTCATTTAATAAGAATATGTGAATAACTCAGTTTTGACAAAAATGTCATATACAACCTTATAATTTCAAGGTGATGATATAAAAAATAGCTCTCTGCTCTTGCTGCTATTACACATGAGTTGCAAGTTTTTGATCAGTGTGTAGACTGGAGTATTATTCAATATTTTTGTCTCATACTGATTAACTATGTCAAAGTTTGTAATTAACTATAAAGAGCACCAGCAGATCCGCTACTGGCATTTGAAACAGTCAATGAAGTATTGAAGGTATCGCCACTAAAAGACCTTTTTATGTTGTTTGTCTTATTTTCCTGTCTTATTTTGACTTGCTCCTGAATCCACCCTTACCATCTGTCTCTTGTTTCTTTATATTTGATGTATAACTTCCATCCATACTCCAAGCATTGATCGACGTCTTCAGTATTCTTCAATTTTCTAGTCTCATCTTAAGCCTTGGCAAATAACTGAGAAAACAGCAATGTAGACTTCTTACAAAGAATTTTATCTAACCAGCCAGGTCAGAGGTCATGGAGAGCTTCTGAGTGGAGGATTAGAAACGACTGTTTCCTGAGTTATTTGCCTTTTTTATTTTTTGAAATTAATTTCTTTGTATGTAAGCTGCCAGTTTGGATGTATATTGTACCATTTTAAAGCAGTTTTAATGAGACTGCAGAGATTACACTCAGCCTTGGGTAAGGAGCTAAAAACAGATTGTACTTTAACCCTCTACTGCGCGCAATATGATCTATAAACAAAATTGACATTAAAATTGCTTGAATAGATTTTTTAAGGTAATTCCAACAGTGGGTCCAACTTACAAATGTCAAATTTAAAAATTTCCTTATAATTAATAATTTTGTTGTTTGAAATAATTTAATTGGTGTTGCAGTATTATAAGCTTTAACTTTATTAACTTATAAATGACACCTTATACATACTTTCCAGCAGCTGATATTCCAATAGCTTTCATTTATTATTTTTTTTGATTAATATTACTAAAAAGCTAATATTTTATTGTCATGTATATAACATACAGTAAAGATAAATATTTTCTCCAGTAAATATTATAACAAATAAATAACAAGTCTAGTATATCCAGATACATCAGAATAAAGTAGCTACTAGCTAACAATGTTTATAAATTACACTATACTTTACTACGCCTGTCTTATCTGCCTCAGAGCTAACTTACTCGAACTGTCTCCATCACTGCTCTTACCAAATGTCCAGTCTGCATCATTCTCATGGTCACTAAAACTCATAAAAAATTCTCATGGTCACTAAAAAATCTCATCCTCACTTTCATCTGCAGGAAGAGCCAGTTCTGTCCTTTTCTTCTTTCACTTATCATTGAACATGGTGGTGCTCCCTAATACACTGTTCCCTGTATTCATATCTCTTCAAAAGTAGTATTGCTATTAAAACTAGATTTTATCCATAATGCAAATGTCATTAACATACACCTAATCAACAATATATTACTAGCATTCATGTTGTTATTGTTGCAACTTAAAAGTTCACAGCTGACCTTGCTAGCTAGCTAACCCATTGCAATATTGCACGCTCCACTATTCCACAGTGTTGGCACTTGGAAACACATACATTTAAACGATTTACAGAAAACTTAATTGATAAAAAAAATTGAGTAGTGAATATGTCATCGTAACTTACTGGAGGTAATGTTACAGATTTCTTTGTTGATCTGACATGAGTTGATGCTTTGTCTTTATTGAAGTTTACATTTGCATTCAGCAACTACTCACAATGAACGCCAGTCTGCCAGAAATCACGCCACAGAAAAACACTGCATGTCATGTATCTTAACCAAAACACATCATTGGCTACACTAAGGTCTTCTCTTTCCAACTAAAACAATTCAATGTTGGTCTTAAAGAAACAGTGACAGGGGAATGAACACAAATATCATGTTGCCATATGGCAACACCATGCGGTAGAGGGTTAAGTGTGCGAAAAGCCTAGAAGCTGTCTGATGTTTGTATGCTTGAGATATTGAGATATCGTTTAGAATTGTTCACACACACACGCACGCATATATACACACACACACGGAAATTTTCTCAGTTTATTTCTTAAGTTAATCAGGTTATAACGCCTATATGTATGACACAGTTAATGATGTTACGTAAGAGTGTGATTGTTGATGTTTTGAGATTGTAAGCAGCATGGCCGACAAACTCTGTCCACTTTATTTTAGTTGAATCCCGTTGGTTCCGCGACACAGTCTTACATCTGTTAATTGTGTCTTGGATTTTAAAACTCAAAGGTCAAGTCTAGGTCATTCTCAGCGCTGGGTAAATCTAGCTTTTTCTTTCACACTGCTTATAATTTACAAAAACTGAGTGTTGAGGGAAAAACTGATCAAAGGTTAAAGGTCATTTAGGCCTTATGCGGTTTCAACACTTGTTCTGGAATGAACCAATTTTCTTTGCTTTTCCAGCAGAATGGCTAGTGTCTGTCCTCTAGTGGCCTCTGACTGATACTGTCTGAACTTACAGATATGTACAAGCCTCTGTGTGTGTGTGTGTGTGTGTGTGTGTGTTTGTGTGTGTGTGTGTGTGTGTGTGTGTGTGTGTGTGTGTGTGTGTGTGTGTGTGTGTGTGTGTGTGTGTGTGTGTGTGTGTGTGTGTGTGTGTGTGAGAGAGAGAGAGAGTGTCTGCACAATCCTCTTCTTACTTTTTTCTACATTGTGCTTTAATTACTAAATTTGTTTACATTTCCCAAAACTTTGCTCAGTTACAGTCACATCAGTTTATAAGTGTGTGTGAGAGTGTGTATGTGTTTAACTGTCCTGATGTTTAGGTGTTCAAGTGATGTGTTTAAGTGTTTCATTCACTGCTGTCTGCTTTTTCAGCATCTTGGCTGATTTGATGTATTTTTGATGAAAACAGGACTGGTGCGACAAAGTCTTTTTTATTCATGTTTTTATTTACAAATGTTTTCGTTGTTAAAGCTGTGCCCTCTTCTCAGGATCTTTTCTTGAGGCTTGGTCTTTTTTTCTGGATCTTCTGTTGTTGCTGTGACCTTTTTTAGGATTTTTTGTTGCTGCTGTGTCTTTTTTTAAGCTCTCCTGTTGAATCTGTAACTTTTAGCGTCAGGAACTGTGGTGCTCAGTAGTGCAAATAATCTTTCCCATCCATTTGCACTACATTCCTTATTTCTTATTCCTTGACCTGAAACATACAGACACACACCAAATCAAGGTTATTGATTCAGATTCGTCACAATAAACAAAACCATAAAATCCATCAAAAAAAAAACTTTTTCAAATGAAAGGAGAATCTATTTTCCAAATCATTAGAAGCTGATCTACAGTTCAGTACCTTAAACCATTGATGGAGAATGATTTCTTCCAGAGGAATCCGCTGGCTTGGGTTTTCCTGCAGGAGAGCTTGAATCAAGTCACAGCATTCTGTGCAGAACGATGGTGGGAAGAAATGAGAGAAACACATTATCAACTTCAACTTTACATCTGCTGTCATTTTATTCATCTATAAGATCTGACTCTACTCTCCTTTAGAATCAGAACATTGTCACCATTATCCAATATCCAACTCTTAGTTTTAATCCATCATTTTGTGTGATTTAAACTTCAACTGCTCGTCTATGATGTGATGAATGACGTCTTACCTTCTGACAATCCAGGCTCAGTCCAGTTTCCATCATCGATCCTCTGCGTGTCCGTGACTTCAGGAAATCGTTGACACAGCAGCAGGAATAACAGAACTCCTAAAGACCATACAGTGGATGGTTCTGCATGGTATTCTTCGTCCAGGTAGTACTCTGGTGGGAAGTACTCCTTTGTGCCTGAAGGAACAAGATTTGGTCTCAGCATGAAACACTAAAGCATGTTTTCTCTGTAACATGAAAATACATGATTGGTCAAATTGACAGTCCAGACTACAGGTGTTAAGTTTAATACATACCACAGAAACTGTCATAGCCAGATTCCTGGAGAAGAGCTCCACAGCCAAAGTCAATTAGCTTGACCTCCAGCGTGTCCGTGTTGACCAGCAGGTTCTCCAGCTTTATGTCTCTGTGAAATACCCCACGTCTGCAGCACATGAGACCGGCCGTTGTTGCCTGCTCCATGATCTTTTGAGCCTGGCGTTCAGTGATGGAGCCGAGAGACATTATGAAGGTTAACAGATCTACACAGGGTGAAGGTCGTTCCAGGATCATGATGTAACGATCCTGCTGGTCCTGCCAGTCCAGCAGCTCAATGATTTCTGGAACCTTGCCGCCTCTATGAGCCAGTATCAACAGGCCAATCTCTAAAGGAAGGGGCTCAGGATGACCAGCCTAGAAGAAAGATTAGTTAGGCGGTGTTGCTTCCCCAAATATACTGTTGTCAGTGCCTTTACACGTTTAAGTCTACTTACGATGTTGATGTATTTCATGTTCGGTGGCTTTCTGGCAATTTTTACTGCCACCTGTTCAACAAAACAACACTTCTGTTATAATCACATCAAGTGCACTAAAAAGTGAACATAATATATGATAAAGGAATTGTTCACCTCAAGGCCATCCTCCAAGCGCTTCCCTTCATAGACGCTGCCAAATCCTCCCTCTCCAATCTCCTTGCCGAGTTCATACTGGTCCAGAATGTCACCTGTTAAAAGATGAATAATTGCAGCTGATGTGAAATGTCAAGCACTGACAGACACGTGTGTAATGTTTGAGGTGGAATAGACATATGCCAATATTCAATAATTCAATACATCGTGAAAATGAACCTGCACAATACTGATATGGTGGACACTTCAAAATACAGTAAACAGTGATTGAAACTTTTAGAGTGCTTTTAAAAAATATATTTATATTTACAGAACTTAATGTAATGTACTCTACTTCATACTGAAGAGGATCATGAGAGAAGGCCACACATTCTCAAATGACCACTAGATTTACCTTCAGAACTCTTCTTGTGGATCTGAACAGGAGTCTGGTCCTCCTGACTAGAGCTGCTGCTGGACTTCTGGACTTTACAGGAGAGCTGCTTTTCAGAACTGTCAGTCCTTCTCCTCTTTCTCTCACTTTCCTCAGCAACATCAGTGGACTGAAGGCTGGTGATGGATATCGGAGGTGTACGAGGATGGAAATCGTTCACATGAGAGCTGTGACAACTTCGTTTTCTCTTTTGGCCACAGAGAAAAGTCATCCACTGGTTGTCATCTGTATTTAGAGATGTAAGACATGCATTAATGATAATGATAATGGCTTATAAAATTGATTTGTATTTTGATGTAAAGTGTAAAGACACACTTCATCTTAGAGATCAGAAACAGTCATGAATTGGATTTCTAATAGTGAATGCTCATAATTTGCCTTCAACAAATCTGATTCATACACATTTTATGTCCATTATTGAGTCCATTGAATATTGATATTTATACCATTTTTATATTTCAGTGATATTATTAATAATCTGCAATTATTTAAATGATTTATGTAATATACAGATTGTTGTAAAGTTTTCTCTTTTAGTGGATAAATTATGAGAAACTTTGATTACCAAACAATTGGTTCTACTTAGATTTGTTTTACAAACCTAAAACAAGTTATAAAGTTATTTTTTATTGTATGTGTTCGGTTTTTAGTTACTTTACTCTCAAAATCATTCCTCATAAATCTGCAGACTTTTTTAACAAAATTCTCAGCAGAAATAGCAAAACATGTCCACAGAATCTGTCTGGGCCGATATGTACATGTACAGAAATCTAGTGAACACAAAGCATGGTCAGGTTGACAAACAGTGACTGGATTTACCCTCAGCGTAAAGGGAGAGCGGCTTTTCAAAACTCTCCCACCTCCTCTTCTTTCTCACTTGTATCTCAATCTCCTCACCAACACCAACAGGTGAATGGTTCTCAGCCACATTGGCGCTGGATGTTGGAGGTGTACGAGTATGGAAATCATACACTTGAGTTCCTTGAGAACAACGCTTTCTTTTCAATGCCATAATAACAGAATTCACTGGGAACACTACTATTACCAACTGCAATGAGAAGACGCAATGAGGAGATTCTGAACTGTCTTCTACTTTTAATGCTGCGTTCTTCTGTTTCTATGACAGCGCATTCCAGAACACTTGTTTACATTCAAAATCCCAACACCATATTTGACAAGCTATCTAAACTAGATATATAATAGACAGACACACACATTCACACACACCTAGATGATTATAAATTAATCATTGTAAATATACTGATTTTTATTGTTTTTATTACTGTTTTATCCTAAAAATGTACAGTTTATTCTGATCTATTTTTGTATTGATTTGTATGAATAATCAATGTTGAGTAAAAATATAATATATTGAATATCAATGTGATATATTGAATAATATGATGTATTGTTGATATTTTATTTAATAGTTATATATAAATATAATCTTTTTTTTGGCTACTACTACTATTTACTGTGTGTACTGTTTTTTTTTTTTATTATATATGTATGTTACTTTTTATGTAAACTTTATAACTGCTTTGGCAATACATTTGTAACAATTGTCATGCCAATAAAGCAATTATTGAATTGAACTGAATTAATAGACAGACAGTTAGATACAATCTATAATCTTTAATCTTTCACTTCTCAATAATAAGGAACAGTATTTTGACCACAAATATCTAAATACATACAAGAAATAAACTTGTAAATACAACACCAACTGATTCTGAAACATTGTCCAGAAACTAAATAAAACAATGTCATTTTAAAATTTGATAGATTTTATCTCAAATAATTTTGCTTTAATTGAAGAAAATAATAATAAATGTTGTAATTGCTAACAGAACAAACTCAAAATAACATTATTAGGCCTACATTTAGTCATGTGACATATGTGTAAAGTAAAACATAAAACTAAGACTAACATTATTATCCAGTAACAAAATTAAACAAAGTAATTTTAAGCTTAATTATATACAGTAGATTTTAGCTGAAAAAAAGTTAGGTTTATATTTATATATGAGCAATTCCAGTGTTATGGATTTGACATTTGCAGTAAAAACTCAGAACATAAATTCACATAGAAAATATTTATATGTTTATTAATTATAAACATGTTTTGTACTTTAAATTAAAATACTTAGTAGACATTCTGTGAATTAAACTGCAAGACCCAAAAGAAGTAAAAATCATCAAAATGATAAGAGTTGGCTCTCTATAAAACAAAAATGATTAATTTTATTTTACGATATATTTTTTGCATTTAAGAGGAAAAAGTGTTGTTTTGGATGTGACCGATGTGAAATTACCACTTGTGTGACTTTGGTAAATCAAATATAATTGTTTAAAAAAGCTGACAGAGACATTTTTGAGCATTTTTAAAGTTCTGTAAAATACTTGCTTAGACAAAAAAACAAAAAAAAAAACAGAAACGGGTTCCGTATTTTGGTGAAAACTTAATTTATTTCATGCTAAGGTTGACATTTGCATTACAAGTGCTCTTATATTTCATATGTATAAGCATTAAGACTATGTTTAGTGTCATCTTGGTTGGAGAGAAGAATTCATATCAATCCTGTAACGTGTATATATGAATTATGTATAGCTATCACTATTTTCTATTACTGTTTTAAACACTCACATCTTATTACAATAACTCAATGTTTTTCCTGCAAAGACAAGTATGAGAGAGGTGACCACCTCTATCAAATTTTGTACAACCTCCACCTTTTAACAAAAATCAGGCAGGCGATCACTACTGACAGACCCTAAGTAATGCTCAAGTGCTGGTCATGTATTTAATTACATTTAATGTTAACAGTTTTAAATAAGATCATGGTTTGATAAAATTCCAAGAATAATACAAAATGTGTTTATTTCAAGTAGCAAACATTTCATCATGACTACTAAATGCAGGGGTGGCGAACCTGTTTGGCATGATGAGCCAAAAAAATACTTTATCACTGCAAAGAGCCACACAACAGATGCGCAAACAACAGTATATCTGTCACAATAACTTATACACCTAATTATATAACGCAATAGTTTTTATGGATTTAAATTTGCCTACCTCATTTTACTTGACTCAGTGGGACACCTGACATTCCTTGGTTTCCACAATCTTTTTCAGGTCTGGCTCGTATTCAGTTGTGGCTACTCGTAGTAACTCTTTCACATGTGTGTCAGTAAGAACAGAGCGATGCTTTGATTTCACTAGTTTCAGTGTCGAAAAAAGTGATTCACAGACATAAGTTGACCCAAACATTGACAACAGTTTGAGTGCAGCCTGTTTGACATTGGGATATCTCTCAGTGGGCACAATCTTCCAAAACTCCGCGGTTCCTTCCCTCAGGACACTTTTAAGTCTGTCATCCTCAGAAAGTTCAATCATTTCAAGCTGAGATGCTGCTTTATCTTCCACTTTTTAAACAGCCTGATTCAGCAGTGAATGGGTTGATCAAAAATGTTATCTGTTGTCTTTTTTGTCGTAGGTTGGAGAATCTTTCCTCAAAACTTTGCTCAAGATTTTCAAGCAGCGTAGCATACCGTGCAGTACTCCCTTTTACAACCTCTGCTTCTTGTCCACTTGCCTTCAACAAGGTTGGAAAATGTGTGTAGTCTCTCTTTTGTAGATGTGTCTTGAACAGCTTGAGTTTGTTGACAAATGCAAAAACACTTTGCACCAGGTCAGGCAGCATCTTTAACTTCCCTTGCAGATCCACATTCAGTCCATTCAGATAATGCAGCACGTCAAACAAAAAAGCCAAATCTGAAATCCACTGGGGATCATGTAGCTCAGGATATTCCTTATGTTTCTCTGCGAGGAACAGCTTCACTGGATTCAAAAGCTCAAAGAAACGAGAAAGCACATGTCCTCTTGAAAGCCATCGCACGGCACAGTGAAAAAGCAGATCAGATGGAAGGTCTTCATCAAGTTCATCAATGAGATTTTTGAACTGTCTGTGATTGAGAGCATGTGTGCGTACAAAATTGACAATTTCCAGCACAGGTTTCATAATGTGGTCTAGGTTTAGCTTTTTAGACACCAAGTGCTCTTGATGGATAATACAGTGGAAAGTCCAAAATGCTGGAAAACGGTCGTCAGCTTTACACAGCCCTACAAGACCTCTCTCAGATCCCAGCATGGCTGGAGCTCCGACCGTGACTATGGCTATTAGTTTTGATAACTGCAGATTTGCTTTCTCAACTACAGTCATCAGTGTCTCTTTCAGATCGATGCCACGAGTTCTGTCTGAAGATCTGACAGTAAATGTGTTTCTACTGAATTGTCAATGTCCGATATTCTCTGTTCAACGGTGTGTTGTGACAGTTGAAGGTCCTTTACTGAACGTTTCAAATTTTCATTTTCGGGACAAAGAATAGCAACAGCATCACTGAGGCACTTTTTAACAAATTCTCCTTCAAGGTATGGCTTTTTTGCACGAGCAATGTTCCATGCTAGCTGATATGATGCTAATGTGACCGTCTCTGAATGCTTAGTAAATTTTCGGAAAAGCTGAGTTTGCTTTTCTGCCTGACCTTTCAGTGTCTTTACCTTGTGCTTGCGAAGTTCACTGCCTTTGGGAAATTCCCGGGTTACGGCAGAATGGAGAGAGGTGAAATGGCGCTCGAGATTTAAAGCCTTAAAATGTGACAACGAAGTCTGGCATATCAAGCAGAATGGCTTTCCATTTCTTTCAACAAAAAAATATAAATCCTCCCATTCAGATAAAAATGTTCTGTGCTCATCTTCGTATTTACGCTTAGCTGTACGCTTTCCTGACTCTGCCATGACGATTGATATTAACAAACTGCATGTCACTCGTGTTGCGCCCCAATCAAACGGGGCTTCAGTTTCAACCCTTGACTGAAGGCGTGTCTGAATGGAAGCGTCAGAAAATAAAATTCAGTCAGCAATAGGCCACTGTCTAGCAGGTGTATTTGCATACAGCGATCTGATTGGCTAACGCGTCCGTAAGCGCTTGAAAAGTTGAGCTACTCCCAGCTTCTGCAGCGAGCAACGCTGAAGCCCCGTGTGAATGGGGCATTAGTCAATTGGTTATTATATGTTAAATCGCGCAAGAGGTTGAGCCGCACAAAAGCAGAAAGAGACGCAGAAGCCCCGTGTGAATGGGGCGTTAGTCAATTGGTTAATGTATGTTAAATCGCGCGAGAGGTTGAGCCGCACAAGAGCAGTAAAAGAGCCGCAAGCGGCTCGCGAGCCGTGGGTTTGCCACCCCTGACTAAATGAATAATGCCTGAATAGTGTCATGTGCTCATTCAAAACTTTTAATCAAGCATTGTCAGCTGTAGTCACCAAGCAGTTTATAAAATAGTTTGTTTGCATTTATGTTTTTAAAATGTTTTGTGTATGAAATATTTGACCTCTCAGATGAGTGTCACTTTTACCTCAGGCCAGGCCCGTGCAGAGACTTTTGTCTTTTCCTCTCCGTCTTTCAAGCTGGATGGCTTGATAACCTCCTCAACCCCTGTTGTAAGTAGAAGGTGGGAGAGCTGTGTGAGAGCTCAAATGTATTAAAATTAAATACTATATATAATAAAATATTTTGAAAATACTACAAAATGCTAATTAAGGGAGCATGAAATGTCTTCACAAACCTTCTATCAATAGGCCTATTGGATCAATCCCTTCACCATTAAACTGGCTTAGTGTAGTAAACCATGTTTGACAGCAACAGCGTTTTTCTGAGCAAGTTTAAGTCAGCTTCTCTGTCGACTCATTCACGTCTACTAAACATAAAACATGTAACTTTTGTTTCTCTTTGATTTTAAGTTTTATACAGAATGTATTGTCTTGAAGATGATCCCTTTAATGCTGTAAAAATCATTCACAGCACATAATTAGTTGGAATATGATACTATATCTCTTGATTGCTACCATCTCTAAAAGTCTTATATTTCAACATTTTTGCATTTGAAATCTTCAATACTGAATGTAAAATCATGATTTCTGAAAACTACTAAAATCTCTAGTTTTAGTCATTTCTATGTTTCTTTGCAATTGTACTCTTCAACACACAATATAAAACATACTGTACTGTACATGAAGTATACAAGAAGACATTTACAATAGGGGAGCACAGGGCACAAAGTAACGTGGGGTTAAGTGTAACACAGAGTTTTAAGGTATTTGCTCAGGCTTGATCATGGCATTCTTCCGAGGTTTTCACCACAGTGTCAGCAGATGTCTTCCTGGTTATTATTGAATAAGTTCGGTGAAATTTGGATGAGAAACACAAGAGAAACCATTTTTGCAGCATAAAGGTATTTTTTATTATAGTCAATATTTTTTCATTTAAAAAAATCTGTGAAAGTATGAACGTGAAATCTTGTATTGTTGTGATCACCGTCTTCTAGGCTAAAAGATAAAACCATTTTGAAAGATGTAAGAAACACACAGTGACTGCTAGCCAGTTTTGAGGAAAACATGACACAGCGGGGTTAGTTGTAACAGGGTGTTAAAATTAAGCCACACACTGTTGAACACCAATTAAACTAACACAACATTTTTTTTTTTTATTTTGAGAACTTTTTTAATAAAATGATTTTTAATAGATTTTTTTTTTGATAGACAAAAAAATTTTTTTTTATTGCTAATACTCCAAATAAAGGCATTGTATAATAATGGATAATAATCCAAATAAATTCAAATGTATTTATCCAATAAATAAATAAACATACTGTGCTATGTAGAATAAAAATAAATTGAGCTAGGTACTGAGAAAATATAGATATTATTTAAAGTAAACTGGATTTAAATTGTGTGTAATCTGCCTTTTTAAGCATGTGTTACAACTAACCTTCTGTCTGTTACAACTTGCCCCGCACGTGGGGTAAATAGTAACATTTTTACTTCTGGCACTTTTGGCAACACTGCACAGAAACCATAGGTTCGGCGATCATAATTTCAGAGCTCATGTGTAGGAGAGGCTTGTGATTTGTTGGTAAAAACAAATGGTTTGTCTAACCCCAATACTTTGTTTATTATTTGACCAAGTGTTACTTTTTGCTCCGCTCTGCCCTACTGTCATCCATCTAATTACATTGTTATAACAAGGCAAATACAATGTTGTTACATAATAATTATAATGTAATGACATAATAATGACATCCAAACCAAAAGTTTGTAATTACTTACTGTTGTATGCCAAAAATGTGCAAGAGTTCGTTGTGCGCAAGTGTTAACAAACGGGACTTTTATTTTGACTTCGGTTGTGAATGTTGAACTTACTTCCGAGTACTTTTATGTGATTTCCTTCCCCCTTGGGACGCTGATGTTTTACCAGTGTGTTGTGATGAAAGCGAACAAATAAATAATATTCTGGATCTGGATTATTCTTTCATGGATGCATGTCAACAACATATTGCACATAGACATGACGAATACAAATGAAAACCCACCAATCCTGGTCCTGGAGGGCCGGTGTCCCTGCAGGATTTAGCTCCAACTTACCTCAACACACCTGCCTGGATGTTTCAAGTATACCTATAAGACCTTGATTAGCTTGTTCAGGTGTGTTTGATTAGGGTTGGAGCTAAAATCTGCAGGACACCGGCCCCCCAGGAACAAGTTTGGTGACCATTGCCCTACACTAATTCACACTGCAATCATGCTAACAACATGGAAATCCTCGCTAGAATCATGTTAATAACATGGTAATCCATCCTAGATTCATGATAATAACATGCTAATTTATGCTATAATCACGCTAAAACATGCAAATTCATACTAGAATCATGCTAAAACATGCTAATTCATACTAGAATCATGCTAACCCATGCTCTAATCATGCTAATTACATGTTAATCCATGCTAGAATCATGGTAATAACATGCTAATTTGTACTAGAATCATGCTAATAGCATGCTAATCCATGCTTAAATCATGCTAATAACACGCTAATTCAAACTAGAACCATGCTAACAAACAGTGTTATGCAAGTTACTTCCAAACTATCATATTACACATTACTTGTTACTGTTATTTTAAAGTAATCCTTTAACTTATAACATTACTGTTTCTGAATTGTAATATTTTACATGACTCTTATATTACTTTTAGTTACTTTCACCAAAATAACTGTAGATTTAAAACTTTTAATTGTAAATTAACTAAATGTACTGCAGAGCATTTTACATCCAGTAGAAAGCAATATGATGTAGCATTATGACTGTGACCAATGCAGGCTACTAACAATATATAATTGGCAACGCGAAGGCTCAAGACAATGCAAGAAAGGATGACAGTCAGAATCACAAATGATCTGAGGGTGCTTTCACACCTGTGAATCGATTCAGTTGTTCCAAAACAGACATTACAATTGTTACATTGTTGCACTGCTCTTGGTGCGGTTCGCTTTAAAACTGCAAAGTTTCTAAACAGACCAAAAGAGCTAAAACAAGTCATATGTGAGTAAACTCCTGACATTAGTCAGAGTTTCACGGTTTATGACCTCCCCCCTACTCATAATTTCCTCTTCATATAGCCGTATGCCTTTTACATATCCATAAAACAATGTGATATAAACGGGCTTGGATTGTATCGTTTTCTCAGTACAATCTATCTGCTCCAGAGTTCGTTTAATTTCAGCTGAGACCACCTCATTCAAGCAATCTCAAAGCAATTGATTTGGCGCAGATCCGAGCGTGATTGCTGGATTCACATACGCCAAACAAACAGCGCTAACTGGGCAAACGAGACAGGTTCCAAAACAAAAGTCTAGGTGTGAAAAACCCCTCAGTCTGTTTAAAGTATGGGTGAGGTACAGTGATTATCTGGCAATATCTGTGAATAGCTTGGGTATATTGATATTAGACACAACAAGCCTATATATGCCATGACAAGATGCAGTTTGTTTTCTTTTCTTATTGTTGCCATTATTTTATTGACTTTAAATTCAAGTGGTTCACAACATAATGAAGTGAGCATGATGAACATAGCTTTCTCAATATAAAGTGCACTTAGAGGACCAACCCCTCAACCTGTCATTTTAGGCCATAGAAATGAACATATAGGCTAAAGCACTGCATAAAAATAAAACAGATCAAAAAGAGATCTATATGCCTCTAAAAGTATTATATCCGTGTGGATAATGAACGTTGCATAAAGAATAAGATGACACAAAGGCTGGCTCGACTGCTCTCCGTTTTACTTCGCTCTTTTCGATAACAACTACAACAACCAGGCATTTTCGGTACACATCACAATGCATTCTGGGTGCTGTAGTGAATAACAATGCCACGAAATATACAACATTTCCATCCCCTTTAATTTTAAGGTCAACGTATAAACTTTGAACTAGCACCATGCAGAATGAATGTATATAATTCAGTTTACCTTTTAACATACTGTGAACTGGAGCTGCACGATTTTGGCTAAAATGAGAATCACGATTTATTGCTTAAAATAAAGTTCACGATTTTCTCACGACTCTGTAGATGTAAAATAAAGGTTAATATGAGTCTGCAATTATTATTGATTTTTATCAAACATGGTAAAACAACATTATGGTGTGTAGGTCTACTGGTTTCTATTAATAATTCTATTCTACTTATAATAATTCTGATGTTGAATTATGTTTGAGCTATAGGCCTATGCTTGCAATCTGTCATTGACAACGTTATTAGACCATTTATTCACTGGTAAAATCAACATTATATAGACTAGAGTAGTTATACTGACACTGTAAACATTTATTTTCATGCACGACTATGTGTTCGCTATGAAAGAAAAAACATATCAAATGCTTGTCGCAATCATAACTCTAAAATGTGATATAATTCAATGATGTGCACGATTTCGGTTTCATTTTCACTGCTAAGTGCTGTTCATATTTTGCGCGTGGCTCCGAAACGATCACTCTGCACTGTAAAAAAAGTCCCCATAAAAAAACGTTTTTTTTCTGGCAGCAGGGGCGCCAGAAAAAAAAACGTAAAAATACAGAAAAAAACTGTTAGAATAAAAGATGTAGATTAACTGTTAAAAAACAGTCGTTTTCTGTTTTACAGTTACAGGTTATTACTGTAATTATACACGTTATAACTGTAATAATACAACTTATTTATGTAATTATACAATTTATTATGGTAGTTATACAGGTTATTATTGTAATTATACATGTTATTAATTTAATTATACAAGTTATTTATGTAATTATACAAGTTATTATGGTAGTTATACAGGTTATTACTGTAATTATACAAGTTATTACTGTAATTATACAAGTTATTATGGGAGTTATACAGGTTATTACTGTAATTATACATGTTATAACTGTAATTATACAAGTTATTATGGGAGTTATACAGGTTATTACTGTAATTATACAAGTTATTACTGTAATTATACAAGTTATTATGGAAGTTATACAGGTTATTACTGTAATTATACATGTTATAACTGTAATTATACAAGTTATTTATGTAATTATACACGTTATTATAGTAGTTTTACAGGTTATTGCTGTAATTATACTTGTTTTTACTTTAATTATACAAGTTATTTATGTAATTATACACGTTATTATAGTAGTTATACAGGTTATTGCTGTAATTATACTTGTTATTACTTTAATTATACAAGTTATTTATGTAATTACACAAGTTATTATG
Organism: Danio rerio; assembly: GCF_052040795.2. Taxonomy (NCBI): domain Eukaryota; kingdom Metazoa; phylum Chordata; class Actinopteri; order Cypriniformes; family Danionidae; genus Danio; species Danio rerio. The sequence goes on from NC_141039.2 coordinate 25,595,075, forward strand.
GTAGTTATACAGATTATTACCATACTTATACATGTTATTACTTTATATAGGTTATTACTGTAGTTATACATGTAATTAACATAATTATACATGTAATCACTGTAATTATACAGGTTACTAACGTAATTCTACATGTTATTAACATAATTACACAGATTACTAACATAATTATACACATTATTACTGTAGTTATATACGCTATTAAAACATTTTTACAGGTTATCACTGCAATTACACAGACTATTACTAAAGTTATGCATGTTATTAATGTAATACAGGTTATTACTGTAGTCATACAGTTTATTACTGTAGTTATTTCAATTATTAGTCTTTAAATATTCCATGGATTGAAAAAAAAAACTAATAATTCATTTCCTTTTCTAAGATTACAAGTAGGCGAGGCAGTGGTGCAGTAGGTTTCTGTGTGGAGTTTGCATGTTCTCCCTGCCTTCGCGTGGGTTTCCTCCGGTTGCTCTGGTTTCCCCCACAGTCCAAAGACATGCAGTACAGGTGAATTGGATAGGCTAAATTGTCTGTAGTGTATGAGTGTGTGTGTGAATGTGTGTGTGGATGATTCCCAGAGATGGGTTGCGGCAGGAAGGGCATCTGCTGCGTCAAAACTTGCTGGATAAGTTGGCGGTTCATTCCGCTGTGGCAACCCCGGATTAATAAAGGGACTAAGCCGACAAGAAAATGAATGAATGAATGAAAGATTATAAGTTATTACTGTAATTATACAAGAACTAATTGCAAAATTCCATGAACTCTTTTACTTTTAACATAATTTTCAAAATACAGTAATATACCTTTAAAACATTAATTATATTTAAAAGTATGATGAACATTTAGCTTAGGTACAGATAATTACTGTTGTTAAAATAAAACACGTTAAATTAATGTGTTATAATATTGTTTATATACATATAGCTGTAGAAATTAAAAGACTAAACCTTGGTCCCTCTGTCTGGATTTATCTTGAAAAGGCACCTGTGAAGACAGAATTACACCCCAATATAGAGCTACCAACATTTGTCTATATACACACACACACACACACATGCATACATATATATATATATATATATATATATATATATATATATATATATATATATATATATATATATATATATATATATATATATATATACACACACACATGTATATGTGCACACTGCTCTAAAATATATTCTTTTTAAATGTCTGGGTAAAAAACTACTTTTTTCCTCTTTGAAAGAATATACATTTAATTTTTTTGAAAGATTTATGAGCAATTCCAGCTTTATGGATGTGACATTTGCAGTAAAAACTTAAAACATAAATTCACAAAGAAAGTATATGTTAACATTACATTAAAACATCTGTTTACATTTTCCAGAACATCTGACCACAGAGTTAAGGGATCAGAAAAATATCAATCTGTAGACATTTTTTGTACCTTAAATGAAGGAAATAAACATGCGTTATGGATGTGACCAAAAAAGTCAGCAAGTTTACCGTATGCAACATACTTTGTAGAAATTCTGTGAATTTAATTGCACAACCCAAAAGAAATAATGCTGATCAACAGAGTTTTTTGAGAGTGGATTGTCTATAAAACAAACCATCATTATACAGTTACTTGCCTAATTAATTACCCTAACCTGCCTACTTAACGTAATTAATTGTCTGTGTGTATGTATACGTAAATGTATATGTATGTATTTATGTATGTATGTATGTGTGCGTGCGTGTGTGTGTGTGTGTGTATATAAATATATATATATATATATATATATATATATATATATATATATATATATATATATATATATATATATATATATATATATATAAGGGATGTGTGGAGCAGCCGGTATTTGTATGTGTATTTGTATTTGTTGAGGGGGGGAAAAGTATTTGTATTTGTATTCGAGTAACATTCAAAATGGCACAAAAATATATATATTTTTTCTATTACACTTCTAATTTACGTTATAATGAAAGTATTGTTTAATTATACCCATTATATAAATTATAGACATGCAATATTGGTTGTTGTTTTTGAACATGTGACAAGAAATGTCATTGAAAAGATAATAACATAGAAGCCATTATCTCATCCATGGTTAAACCAACAACATAAAATACCATTGTGAATATTATGAACCCCACCACCACCGTTCTTGTTGAAGGACACTGAATAGACAGAATAAAAACAAATAATACTTCAAAAAACTGTTCTTCTTCTGAAAATTATTTTTCCAATGGACAGAATTCCAAAAACTAAAATTAACTAAATAAATCTAAATAAACCCCTGCCTGGGAGATCTGGCAGAACAAAAGTATTCTATATAATACTAAAAGATGCAGCCCTGCTATTGTCATCTGCCTGCCACAAAACAGACACAAAGTTTTTTTTTTTTTTTTTTTTTTTTTTTTTATGTTTGAAACTGACTTGCTGGGGCAGAATGTGCCTGTGTTGATGGTTTGGTGCTTGTGGAGGATTTAGCAGAACATAGCTGTGCTGATTGAGGGGATTGATGCTTGTGGGGGGTTTACAGACAGTCTCAGGAGAGGATGCTTTTAGTGCATGTGATAATACATTACATAGAGGGTTGCGCGGTGGCACAGTGAGTAGCACTGTCGCCTGACAGCAAGAAGGTTGCTGGTTAGAGCCTCGACTTGGTTCTCCCCATGTTGGCGTGGGCTTCCTCCGTGTGCTCCGGTTTCCACCACAGTCCAAACACATGCAATACAGTTGAATTGGGTAAGCTCAATTGTCCCTATTGTATGTGTGTGAAAGAGTGTGTATGGATGTTTCCCAGTGCTGGGTAGCAGCTGGAAGGGCAGCCACTGCGTAAAACATATGCTGGATAAATTGGTGGTTCATTCCACCGTGGCAACCCCAAATTGATAAAGGGACTAAGCCGAAAAGAAAATAAATGATTATGCATAGAAGATGTTGACAGATGTATAATATCTCTGCCTCTGCTGATTTCACTTTTGCACACATTATACAGTATCACTTTGTTTTATCTGCAGCACCACTGACTGTAAAATGCTTCCACAAAGAACATGAAGTTTCACTCTTTTTCATGGTGGCCAAATGTATTTGAGGAGTTTCAAGTTAATAAAAAGTGACGGGAAGCTATGCTAAGGTTAACTAGCCTATAGCATATATCTTGCTGTCTGCAAAAGACAGTAATGTAGACGTACCATATAACTCCCATAAGTGCATACTATTCGACACAACTGCACAAGCATCGTTTTAACCTTTATAAACGAACGTTAACGTTACTCTGTCAACAATTTATTGTCTAAGTTACCGCGCTAACAGAGCTAACGTTGCGTATACAGAGAGCACCCGATTGCAAACTTCAAAAATGCAGCGTAATGGAATATCCCGATCAAACTCCGCTACAAGTTTATAAACTGCATCTGGAACCCAATTAAGGTACAAAAATCTATTTAACAAAAATAGTGATGCAGTGAAGTATTTTTTTCGCTCAGCCGAGCCTTCTCTGTATGTTGCTGTGGAGAAGATTGTGCCAGACACCTTTTACCTCCGCCCCGCCCTCCAACTTCTGACTGAGCGTCTCTCTCTCTCTCTCTCTCTCTCTCTCTCACTCATTCACTCACTCACTCACGCGGGCATGCATGAGGAAACGCAGCTTTTTGATATAATGTTTTTCTTGCTCCCGAATACAAATAATTTTTCAAGTATTTGTTCGAAATAAGTATTCGTAAAAACACGCTATTCGTGCCTTTCCGAATACCATATTTGGGTTCGGCTCCACCCTTAATATATATATATATAAATAGACTGTGTGGCTTGTTTCATATGCAAACAAGTATCGGCATCTGAAAAGGTGTGAACCAAATGTGTGCAGGATATCAAGAGTTGTAAGCCAAATAAACCATTTGGTAATCTCCGGGGAGGTTATATCCTTTGTTATAAAGTACTGTCTCATAGAGCTCAATATTTCCACTGACTGTAAACTGACACTGGACCTCAAGCAGCTTGGATTATGTGCCTCTCCTCACTTCTAAAGGAAATATCAAGTTTAAAAAAGGACTTTGGCAAACTGACTAAGAGTTTTTATGAGCAGTCTTTTGTCCTCTTTTGCTTCCATATGCTGACCAGCTTCATCGAGGATTTGACACCTGTCCACACTGTCAGAAGGACAATATTACTGTGCTCGATTGGCCAGCACACTCTGGCCTATGGAAAGAGAACCTTTGAGGTATTATGAAGAGGAAGTTGTGAGTCACTAAACCAAACAACGCTGAAGAGCTAAAAGCCATTTTTCAGAGCAACCTGGACTTCACACCTCAGCAGTGCCACAGACTGATCCACTCCATCCCACGTCACATTGCTAAAGTAATTCATGAAAAAAATTGCCCCGACCAACCATTGAGTGCTGTACATGTTATTAATTTACAGTAGTCAAACATTTCTATGTTAAAAATCTTATTTTTAATTGGTCCTAAGTAATATTCTATATTTGGGGTTTTCATTAGCTGTAAGCCATAATCATCAAAAGTAAATCAAACAAACACAAATATATTAGTCTGTGTAATGAATCTATTCTATATATGAGTTTCACTATTTAAATTGAATTACAGAAATAAATTACATGGCTTTTACATGGCATTTAAATTTATCGAGATGTACTTTCTATTTGAGTATCTCCCATTAGGCAGTTGTGCCTACAATGACTTTGAAGCATCTGCTGCCAGTGTGAACATCTCCACCGATTACTAAAGTCATGATGGCTGCACCACAAGATATATACATACACGAAGCAACTCTTTCTTAAATATTTCTCAAAAATTGGAATATTGTAATTTATTGAAAAGGAATAGACAGTTTGTTATGTACCAATACATCTTCCCAAAATTGCCAGAAGAGCTTGTGTGAAGTTGCTCCTTAAACTTCATAAATGTATTATATGTTGTAAGGAATTTACCATTAAATAGCTTTTTTTAAATATGGACTATTCTTGTGTTATTTAAAGTCCATTCATTAAATTTGTAAGCCGATTTGTAAATAAAGTTTATCATTTTATATATTGGTCACATATCTAAACACATTTTCCCTACTAAGCATCTATTTTGTAGTTACACTTTGAAGGCTTACCTTTGCATGAACTCCAGAGTTGCACCAACTTCCAATGGATAACTGATGTTGAGACAGTAGTAGGTCACAAACATCATCAGAAGGGCATCACCACAATTTGTGACACCATCGTTCACAATGGTCTGATCCACAGCAATCATAAAGCGTCCAGCTGTCAGGGGACATTACACAACACACACATTAGTCAAATTTTAAAATGTTAACAGTGCTTACATGGCTATTTCTCCTTTTTAGTTAATTACCCTGATGAAGAAATAATAGTAAAAAATATTATTTTTTATGGTTTACTGGAAACCCCAGCAAGAAATAATTGATCTGTTCATTAAAAAAACTTTACTTAAATGGGAGTGAATAATAATCATACCCAAACAACGATGCAAGGTGTACTGGGCAGTTGATCAACTTCAAATGGCAGACTTGTCTCATCAACTATCATGAACATCTTGGACTCTTCTTCATTAAAATATTTCAGAAGCAGCATCACACATCCAGGAAGATCAGAATCTACTTGCTTTGCTTTGGCAATTTCCATGCCTGCTAAGACGTCCTCGATTTTGCTCTTCTTCTCATTGGACGTTAGGTATGAAATGACTCTCTTACATTTACTTGAAACAGCTTCTCTATCAACATCCAGTCCTGTTAGCTCTTTGAAGTGAATAATTAATCCACACATCTCGAACAGATATGGCCATTCTTCTACCAGAAGAGGTGTATCCATTCCACTTATTATGTTCCTTCTCTGATTGTAGAAAGTATTCATCATTTTTTTTTCAATGTCTTTGGTGTTCTTGCATTTGTTTTTGTGCATTGTCTTTAATTCTTCTTGTATGCATTTTTGAGATTCCTCAGTTTCACCTTCTGGCAGCTGCTTTGGTTGCCAATTTATACAGCCGTAGGTGTCTACTCTCTTAATCTTGAAAGGTGTGTCATCTCCCTCACTTGCACTGGATGTCTGTCTTTTCAGGTAAAGCGAGATTTTGCCCCTTTTCATGTTATCAACTCTACTCTGCAGCTGTTTGGTAAGGTAGTCATAACCGCTACCTACAGTACAACTTGATCTTCAATAACATATTTGAACGATTGAGGATACATTGCAACAATCTTCCTCGCTATTTCACTGAGATGTTTCTTTCCTGGTGTAGGGCAGATGGTCAGGATCTCACTTACCATCAGCCGAATTAGTTCACGTCTTTCACGTCCAGTTGGCCTCTCTTTGTTTTCCAGCTTTCTAGTAATTTCTGATGGAATTTTACTCCAGGGTATTTCGAAACTAAAGTGCCAGTTGTTGTCCACTGGAGTATGTCTGTAAGAAGCTGAGGCTTCACTTGATGATGTGAATTAAGGACAGTTGGAAATATCCACACAGTCTGGAGTGAGCACAAAAAGTATTTGAAAACAGCTCATTACATTTCAAAATAAACTAAAACAGACAAAATTGGACTCAATTTAAGCTTATTTACCTCTAATGCCCATAAGTCAATATTGTTTAGTTCACAATTAAAGTATTATTTCTGCTCCCAAACAAAAAAATTATAATTTACACCCCTCATTATCCAAGTTGTTCATTTCGGTTCATAATTTTTTGTTTGTTTTTATAAACATTTAAAGATTGTTCTCCATATAGTTGATTCAATTGTGACCACAATTCTGTAATTTTACATTCCAAAATGCTTAGGAGCTCTAAATGATCCCAGCCATAGAAAATCCATCTAATTAACAAAAAAATAAATAAATTTGGACTATACATTTTTTTTGTGCAATCCATTTCAGTACAGCTAAAGTATGTCAAAAAAACTTCCTTCTCGTTTTCTACTCCAACTTCAAAATCATCCTACATCAGAGGTACAGACCAAGTGTTTACAAAGTGAACTTGTAAAGAAAGTCAAAAGTCTTGTACGGTTGGCCAATCTAAAAGTTGGAGAAGAAAATGAGATTGGAGTTCTGAAAGTGCACAGTGTATTTTAGGTCAATGCAGACCTAGACAACTTTTAAAAACTATATAAACAATTACAACAATTAAAAACTACATAAATTACCTCTTGTTTTGCTAGATCAGACATTTAAACTCCTTTTTGGAAGTTCAAACTATCTGGCACAAGTTAACTAAGGAGAAAAAATCTGAAGTAGTTTCCTCCAAACAACTGAACAAAACAAAAACAAAAACACATGAACATCTTAGATTTAAATCACTCACATGTAGATGTATGCCCTTGGCATGGTGTTGCATTTAGCTGAGCTCTGGCAGGCAGATCAGGAACCTCACTGGCATCTTTTTCAACTGAATAGAAGAGACGTAATAGGAATTAGGTTTGCTATGAATGTAATAGCTAAACCAATAGAATTGATCTGTTATGCTATAAGAATATAATATATTTTTTTTTACCTAGATTTAATTACAATTAAGTATACTTACACAAAGCTTTAATCTGTGCAAGGAATTTTCTAATTTCAATTGGCTTCAGGACATTAACAAGATCAGGCTCCTGGACATATTTTAGGTCTTCTAGGGTTCCCACTCCTAATGTCTGAAGAGCCTCCAACACCAGGTCTATTGAACTTGAATTTTGCAATGCAGAGCCAACGAAATTGGCAAGATCATCATCTACATAATCCATTACTAAGGAAAAAGGGTTCAGATGTCAGTGTTAAAAGTCAGTGTTGGCTGAAATATTTCCCAAAGGCCTATTCAGTACGTCTTTGCATCTCTAAGAGGATATATGTACAATGCGTGTAACGTTTCGAGCACATCGGCTCTTTATCAGAAGCCTGAAATGTTACACGTTTTGTGTTAATATTTTTAATGTAATAAATTGGTATCTTTGGAGCTCTGGTGTTGCCACTGCACTTCTTGCTGCTTGGCTGAGCACCCATTTAGAGTGACGTGCATGCTTTTGAGCATTTTTTCATTCAAATATATAGTTAAATATATACATGCATGTGTGTATTCATACATAAACTTAATACATATGCACAGTACATGCACATACAGTATATTATATAAATACAAACTTTTATTTTGGATGTGATTATACAAATAAAAAGGTAACACTTTACTTGAAGGGGGTGTTCATAAGACATTCGTGACACCTTTATATTCATGACATAAATAAAAGAATCTATGAACGCTTAAGACAACTGTCATTAAGTAAAGGAGTAAATCAAAACCTTTCCTAAAAGCTGGCCTACAACTAATTAACACCCATTCTTGTCTTGTCTTCTTTTGATCGACTTCAAATCTGGACTACAGTATATCATGACCTGTCTTTGTCATGGTAACTGGACATTATCAAAACAACATAACTTGTCATAAAACATGACTGTCATGAGGCCATTATAATGTCATAAATATATTTCTGATCACTGTTTTGACAATTATAAGACAATTATAATGATTTCATGACAATCATGTTGTTTTGATAATGTCAAGACAAGCAATCATGTATTTATTTTAAAGTGACATAACTGAGCAAATGACACTTAAAGACAGCTGTCATAAGCATACATAAAATCTTCATATTCATGTATCAAATTGATTATAAAGGATTCATAAAAGCCTACTATATACCCCCTTCAAGTATTGTTTTGCCAAAAAGAATAAAAAATAAATAAATGCCATGCCAAGTGCCATGTCATTTTCCCCTACTCAGTATCTACAATGCTATGTTTGAGAGAAATGACTTTTGTTCCACAAAGCGAATAAGCAGGCAATGGATAGTAATCCAACAACAACTCTCCATTAAGGCACTCCATGTTTCTACATGCTGTGTGAATTTCATAAAGTCCCAACTCTTGCAAATATGATGCACCATGAAGAGTTACAAGAAAATACACACTTTTGTCCTTTATTAGCATTAGTTTGATTTGTGCAAACTCTGTGGGCATGCACTTGTGCAAAGAAAAAAGCTCTTTCTGTAAAGAGTGCCTTTCCACAGTATTTCAGGCCCCGTTTACACTAGTGCGTTTTAGTTTTAAAACGGCGTTGTAGAATGAAAACGATCCGCGTCCACACTCGCGTTTTACCCAGCGTTTCTGAAGAGCTCTCCGTCCACACCAAAACGCTGAAAACGCACATCACGTGACCACACACACACTCTCGGGCAAGCGCTCCAGCATTTCTACCCAGATGAGAGCTCTGCTTGTCGGACTGCTCATCACGCATCTCCCGCTGGATCTAATCTCACTTTATTTGCTGAACGTGATATTTCATTCATGTTGTTGTCTTTATCTAGCGACATAGGCCAATTCCCTGACTTTGGTCATTGGAATCTATTAAGTTACTTGTATAAGGGTAACATGTTTTGGTTAAGCGCAAAGATAAGTTAATGATTAATCCAGGTACATTGATTGATCGCTTGCCTTTATTTCCTACAATGTATAAACTTATTGTATGTTATACTTATCGATTATTAAAACTGATATTCAGCAAAAGAGAGGGTGTGTTTCGTATTTTCACTGAAATTGAAAGGAGGCAGTTGTTATCGGCTCCGTTTTGTTATAAATATCCACACAGTGAAGATGACGCTCATGCAGCACGACGCCTCAACATTTCTGCTGTCTGTTAAGTTGCTAATATTAAAAAGAAAATAGGCAGTTCCTTAAATCATGTTTACATTTTATTGTTGAGAAAGTGAAACAACGTAGCCAAGGTGATGTGAATGAAGTTATAAAATACACTGTTCCCTTTGAAGATTTACCCGTGTCCTCGGTATGTTTTCCATATCAAACTGAGAAGGGGGAGACTGCAGCCTTGATCAAACTTGCGAAGTCTTAACTTACAAGAAGAGGATGCGAGACTGAACTGTGTGTGGGCTACTTAATATTGAGGAAAAGCCCCAATCAGATAGGCGAACGTTTGCAGCCCCCCCTCCGTTTTCAGATGTCTCCGTCTTTCCCCATCCACACTGAGACGGAGCAGCAGCGTTTCAGAATGAAAACGGCCTCTCCAGCGATTTTCAAAACGCTCCGTTTTCAGCGCTCGAGAACTCCGGCGTAGTGTGGACGGATGGCGTAACCGTAGCAAAACTTATGCGTTTTCAAACTAAAACGCACTAGTGTAAACGGGGCCTCAGTGGATGCTACAAGACCACTCTGATCATGCAAGTTTGCCTCTACTGCACCACGTACTGCATCACTGTACAAGACTGCATGGAAGGGAGTGGACTGCTTCACTTGCAGAAGGAGCAAAGACAGAACTGGAGGACAGATGTGCTTGCAGAAGTTGGTGATTATGTGCAAGTGTCTGACAGACATTTTTGAAGTTCTGGGTTCGTCTCACACATCTTTTAAAGTAAGAATGTTTGCTCTCAAATCTCATTGTCCACAGTCTTATTAGAGGTCCGAACCTGAGGATTAAAGCTGGATAGTGGGCCATGTAATGGTGCTTCGGTTTGAGTTTTTGGTCAGGAAACATCTCCTTTCTTGTCTCCAAATACTCCACAATGAAAACATTGAGCAAAGCAACTTGAGAGTGAGATATTTTAGGGGCACATATCAATTCTACAAGCTGCTTAAGATGTATCCTATATTGGATCATCAGTGTTTGTAATTTTTTCACCTATTAGAATAGGAAGAAGCCTCAGGAGACACCAGTTTCTGTGGCTTTGCCACCTAATTTATCTCCTTTTCCTGCAACCACTGACGGAGTGGACGTGGCATCTGATCCATGATAGCTAAACTGCGTGATTCTTCGGTTTAGCTGACTATAGGTGAAAAATTTCTTCACTTTCACAAAGTACTTGATGTAAATGGCCAGGTCATATGCCACAACTCCTTCAAATACATCATGAGCAATACAAGGTGGGAGGCCAGGCTGACATACATGAAAGTAAGTAAGGGAGTTGAAAACAGAATCAAGTTTTACACCTCTGCTTTCTGTCAGGGAACCACTGCGTACCTCTTGTACTGCCTCATTGTAGTTTTGCACTGTTCTGGGAGGGGCACATTTTTGCAAATCATGGTGCTCATTTCTAGTTGCCAAGCAATATCTACAGAAGTAAGTGGACACACTGAAATTCTCTGTGAAACCTCCAATTTGGTGGGACCCTAAATTATTTCCTGCAATGCAAAAAATAGTTGCCTTAACAACATGTCCAGAAATGACAAGCCCTTTTGTCTCCAGTTCCTTTATATCTGACAACATTGTGGAGAACACTTTGTCATGGCCAAAATATTTAAAGTGTTCCTCTCTACACAAGAGCACAAGTTGCAAGTTGTCAGTGCTGGAACGATAAAATGGGTCAAGGTTGGCCAGTGTAAAGTAAACTGCAAGAATCTTGTATTTTTTTTTCGCTGACCCAAGTGGGTTCACAATCTCAAAAGCATCTTGATATAGTATGAGCCTTATGCTTATACCTGACTCCCCAAACAGAGCATTACTCTTGTATACAGAACCATCATTTACATCGTTCAAAATGTGTGGATTGTCATGGACTGACTTTGTACATTCTTGCCACACAGTTGAGTCTTTCAACAAAGTCTGCAAAGTCTCTTTTATTGGGATATACTGAGCAAATTGTTCCTTTCGGTTTTCATCAGTACCTAAACTAATAGTTTGTGGATGCACATAGGAGAAGTTTTTCTTAAAATACTGCATCCTTGAATACTCAGTAGAGAGTGCAGAGCTACAGGATGCATGCAAGTTATCGTCACTTAAACTTGACACAACATCTTTAATTTCCGACTCACTCAAATGAGTATTTGCTTGCAGAGCACCTTGAAGTAGATCAACTACATACTGGTGGCACACAGAGTTAAGACTGTCTATTTGTTCCACAATCATTTGAATAGTGGAGGAAGGTATAAGGTATTTGGCTTGTAACTTCATATAAAACAGAGATAAATTCCTCATATATAGCCCTTTCATATCAGGTGGGCACAGGATATGCTCTGGCTCATCAATTCTTACCTCTGGTGCATTTTGAGCAACATCAAGTGACTCACTCTGCACAGAATGAACAAAAAGCACATCGGATACCTGTGCAAATGTAGCATTTTTATGATATCTAGAGAGGTGAGCAGTAAAGGAGGACCTCAATGAAAAGGTTTTGCCACACATTTTAAATGGGCACTTAACCTCTTCTTTCTTCAAAACATGTGATTTTAAATGATTTAAGAGATCTTTCAGATCATTGCACTGTTTCTGACAAAGTGGATTTTGACATATCCGTGGACCCTGTACTGTTTCCCACTGCAAAATGGATGACTGTGTATGGTGGCGCAAAATATGACTTTTAAAGGAATTGTACTTTGTAAATCTTGATTTGCAACCAGCTACACAACAGGCATATTCACTATGAGCTTCATTTTTGTGTAACTGTTGGTGATTTACATACCCTTTCAGTGTTTTTGAAGCAATGCCACATATAGGACATGTGAAAGTTTTTGAAATACTTGCCATGTTGCATACTCACTTCAGTGTAATAGAGATATATTTGCTTCAGGTAGTTTCACGTTTAAATTCTTGAATCAAACAACTGAGGGTGAAAAAAGGAGACAGAAGTTTGCAAATGCTTGCTATGTAAAAATTATTCAAGTATAACGGAACACAAATCACTGAAAAAAAAAAATCACAAACTCCCGTTTTATACAGAAAAGTCAAATGCCTGTAATCTTTATGAAAAATTCTGTGAAATTTGTAGTATAGTTAAGCTTTTCGGTAATTAAATGCAGCTTGTAACGTTAATTTAGAATAAAGTTTTCCCCTTACAATGTGACTATAATAGCACAGTTTAAGTGACTATTTCCCCCGTTGCATTTCAGCTTTATATCAACTAACGTTAATTTCCGTTCAATTTATGCCAGACTCAACGCTGACTTGTTTTAAACCAAACCATTATCTTTTCTAACACTTTAGACGGTATCTTTGTCGTTAAAAAGCTCAACGAAGCAACGTAACTTAATGTGACATATTTTATTGCTGTTATTTAAGCAAATCTTTAGAGTTAGCCTAGTTAACCAGCTAACTTGTGTGTCAAAAACACGGCCACAGAAAACAACAGAAGCATAAGTTTCTAATTAACGTTAGGCAATTAGGAATTTTTTTTTTTTGGCAACGTTGAATTTGCAGCAAAAAATCAGCTGCAACCTTAACGATAACTTACTTAGCAAACATAACGTATGTCCAACATTACTCGCCTTGTCTATCAAAACGTACACTTTGAGAGTTGTATATTTGAATATGTCAATAGGTACTTCAGAGTCAAGCTTTACCTCACAGATGTGGAGTTTCCTCTTCACAGCAGAAAAGTGAATTTGCGCGGCCGCGCCTCCGTTCAGATGGTGCGCTTTCTTCACGTGTTCAGCAGTCACCTTTCAGTCGTGTTTTGTTGTCGTAAAATGATTGCTATGCTAATCGTGATACGAACACAGATGTAGGCCATGTAATGTTTAGTTAACTTTTTTGTTGACTTTACATTGCAACTGTAAATATTGATTAGAAAAAATATTTACAGGTCATAACATGCAAACACATAAGTGATATGTGTGATTAGTCACTAGGAGAAAAATAATATAATAGCATACTTCATAAATATTATAGAAAATTAATATAATAATTAAAATGAGCATTTGTTTTGTCTTTCGCAGTGTACAGTATCCCAGCAAGCATTTTTGGTTTAAAAGATGTCTATTAGACGTCTAAACATAGCCTAGAGGTCTAGGCTAAATTTGGGCTGTCAGTGAAAATCTAATAAACGTCTAACCATAGCCCAAGATTAAACTAGACGTGATTTAGATGCCTTTTCAACGACTGCATGTATACGTCTAATAGCCAGTGAATTTTGGTCTAGGCTAAATAATGGTTAAATTTGGGCTGTCAGTGAAAATCTAATAGACGTCTAAGTACAGCCCAAGCATAAACAAGTCATCAAAATTTCAGCTAATGAATGACTGTATATACATTTAATAAACAACAAAAATACACATGTAAATATCAACATTTTTAGTTAACAGGTTCTCAAAAAACAATCCATTCAAACTAATTAAACAAAACTTTTATTAATAAAAGCAACATTAACCAATACAAAATAAAAATATATAAAAATGACAAAGTTATGACAAAACAAAAAAGATAAAAACTAAGATATTTTCCTGTTAAACACAGAAGAGGATATTTTGAAGAAAGCTGAAAACCTGTATATATATATAAAAAAAAAAAACAACAACAACAACATGGGAGTCAATGGTTACAGGTATTCAGCTTTCTTCAAAACATCTTGTGTTCCACAGAAGAAACTCAAAGGCTGTTATTTTTGCTTTATATGCACTCAGAATTATTCTTGTAGCTTAAAAATATTCTGATTGAATTCTGAATTCTGTTTTGAGGATGTTTTAGGTATTTATCTAGACTTTAAACAAGTTGGCACCATTGCTGTCTATAGAGAATGAGAGAGCTCTCAGATTTCACCTGAAGTATCTTAATTTGTACTTCAATGACAAATCAATGTTTGGTACGACATGAATAATTAAACATTTTTATTTCTGGTTAAAAAATCCTTTAAGTGTACATGAACCCAAAAAGTCCATCCAATCCATATGATACACAGGTTCTGAAAATTTCTACACCAACATCTGTAGGTCTGTCCCCAGGACCAGCATCCTCAGCCCAAACGATATAGATCTCCACTGCTGTGTGTGCATTTTGAGATTCAGCAACTGCACTTTTAGTCCTGGAGAAAAAGGGAAAAAAATACTGAGATGAGTTCTAAAGTCGGTCATTTGACTTTGAGTTTTAAAAATACGTTTATGAAAGGAAGATGGGTTGACACACTTACCACATATTCTTTTACAAGTCTTCAGATGAGGCAGGTCTTCAGTACACAATCACAGGGTCCCCGCGGGTCCTTAAAAAGTCTTAAAATGTCTTAAATAAAATTTTCGATTTTTAAGGTCTGAAAATGTCTTAAATTCTGTAATTTTCCATAAGGAGGTCTTAAATTTCATGTGGGATCTTAAATATCATGTCCGACTCGTCTTATGGCGGCAAATCAATGCCAATATAAATCGAGCGCAGCGGTGATGTTTGCGCGTGAGGAGAAGTGAACCGTGAGCAGATTACAGGTCTACACGCGAGAAAATTACAGCTCGCGAGCGCACAGGGGATCTTCACGCGCGCGCTCAACTGATCCAGCGCGAGAAAACAAGTCCCGCGCGTGCACATTATCATCTGTGCGCACGATGTATGCTCTCGCGAGCGAGGTCATGCCTACAGCGCGCGCGCGATCAGTTCTCTCCGCTCGCTGGTTCTTCTCTCTGCTCGCGCGAAACAGTTTAGATTTTTGTGAGTCCTAGGGCGGGACTTGGTTTTCTTGTTATCTCTAACGCTATTGGCTACTCTACCTTTCCAGAAGTTAGCCGGGATTGGACGCAGGTAAGCTAGTTTCCCCGTTAAATAAAATTATATAGGAAATCTTATCATAATGTCACAGTGTGAAACATAGACTTACTTTCTTAGTTAATAATAGGTGGAGACTTACTTTCAATAATGAGATATTTTTTGTAATAATTAATCTCATAATAATGCCTATTCTTACCATCATGACCAAGTCATATAATGACATATCAAAATAATGAGATATATTCTTGTAACAAACTTTATTAATTGGGAGAGAAAGAGAGAGTTATACCATGTGGCAAAAGATCTCTCCATTAAACAGAAATTGAGGAAAATATACATGGGCTATTAAATCAGGACGAATAATTCAGACTTTAAATGTGTTTTGAACCATTTGATGAAGTTTAGCACCTACATTTAAACTGAACTCAAACTAAACGTGTTCAAATTTACAAAAATCTTTTTTTTTTCTAAGATTCATTGTCCTTGACTCATTTTCTGTGAAGAACAAGTCAGAATAAATTGGATGGACAATAGTATACAAAATAGGCTATACATGCATGCAGTGCATAAAGTACAAAGGTTTATAGTAAATATATTGCCATTAGTCTGTTATTCCACTATACAGTTAAAGTCAGAATTATTAGCCCGCCTGAATTAATAGCCCCCTGTTTATTTTTATCCTAATTTTTATTTAACGGAGAGAAGATTTTTTTCAACACATTTCTAAACATTATAGTTTTAATAACTCATTTCTAATAACTGATTTATTTTATCTTTGCCATGATGACAGTAAATAATATTAGACTAGATATTCTTCAAGACACTTCTATACAGCTTAAAGTGACATTTAAAGGCTTAACTAGGTTAACTAGGCAGGGTAATTGGGCAAGTTATTGTATAACGATGGTTTGTTCTGTAGACTTTCGAAAAAAATAAATAGGTTAAAGAGGGTAATAATATGGACCTTAAAATGGGTTTTAAAAAATTAAAACAGCTTTTATTCTTGCCGAAATAAAACAAGAAAAAAGTGGGCTAATAATTTTGACTTCAACTGCATATGTGACCTTTAAGATGTGGGCCTGTCGTATAGAAAGTAGTATTTGTATGCCTCTGAAGTGGAATGATGTAATGGATAGTGAGTAAAGCCAAACGAAGATTGTAGAAATTAAATTGTTGCTCAATAGGTGGCGATAAAAACCCATCTGAATGTCTGTCACTGTATTTTTTATGTTTAATTGGGCTAATCATTTTTGATTGAAGTCTTTATATGCAGGTTATTCAATCATTAACTAAAAATGAGATTGAAAAATATATATAATATATATAGATATATATATATTTTACACTGATCTATATTACAAACAATGTTAAAAATTATCTATAAAGATAAATTAATTGTAATTATCTATAAAGATCTAAAACGCAAATAAACTCTTCTGAAGACAATATTTCCTAGAAAGATCATCCCCAAGTGTAATAATGAGCACTGCTGTTGTGGTTAATAATGAAGTAAAATACAACAAACCAGACAAGTGCTGCACGGACAAATCAAATGGGTTCAGAAAGTCATGTTACAAGAATGCAAGTCATTATTTTGGATATTATTTGACTGTTTCTCGAGATTGAATCCTCATAAAGTTCATAAAGTTCTCAGAAAGTTTCTTATGATTATGACTTGCAAATTGTATATATATTTAACGGCATGATCTTTTAACTTGCGTCCAATCCCGGCTAACTTCCGGAAAGGCACAGTAGCCAATAGCGTTAGAGATAACAAGTAAACCAAGTCAACCAAGTAATCTGCTCACGGTTCACTTCTCCTCGCGCGCAAACATCACCGCTGCGCTCGATTTATATTGCCATTGATTTGCCGCCATAGATTTGCCGCCATACTTCACCACATCATTCTGTGTTCACACTGAACATTTTCCTGTTTTTTTTTTTTTTTAGGTAAAGTCTTAAATTTTCATTTTAGAGGACTTAAAAAGGTCTTAAAAGGTCTTAAATTTTCTGTTAAAAAATGTGCAGATACCCTGAATCATGCTTGGTTACGTATTAAAACTAGAAAAAAATAACAGCTATTAACATAAAAAGGTTTACAGCTTAAAGCTTATTACTTATTTACACATTTAAATTCAATTATTTATTCACTTATTTTGACTATTTTAGCATGAGTGTGTTATATTCAATGTTTCTTTATGTCAACCGCAGTTATATGGATAATGTATATACATATTGTTTAATATATTATTCTGTGTGTTTGATGTGACTCGAAAGCTTCATCCAGCTTGTGAAAGTACATGAGCAATCTGCATATGGACAGGGAAACCAGCAAATGTGGTCATAGTGTAAATGTTTTAATCTAAAATGTTCCAGCAACTCATACCTGCTAGACTGCTCATTATACACAGACACACTCAAATATCTGTGGAGAAAAACAAATAGTTACAAATATTAGAGAAGCATTATAATAATAACAAACAATGATAATAAAAATAAGTCAGCTCAGCTTACTGTAATACTAGATTTTACAGAGACAAGTCAAAATACAGTTACTCATATTACTAAAACAATACATTTTCCATAACATAGTAAAGTTTATTTACAAAATATAAATCAGTAAAAAAACACATAAACTTGAATTGATTCTATAAAAACAGAATTAACTTGGTGTTTGTGTTTAAAAGTCTCTTGATATGAAATCAAAGCAAACATGATTTAAAAGCTAAAACTGCAGAAGTTTCATCTCATGACTTAACGTACTTTTTCATTGACTTTATAGGGCAATTTAATGAAGACGACTTGCAATGTACACAATAAAAGCACTTAATCACCGAATTTTGCTTAATAAGTGTTTAATTTTGAGATGTTTAAAAGACTGTAACACTCCCTCACACCGTTTTAATGTTTGTCTAAGATTTTTGGAATAAAGAGTGTCTGTGCATTGATATTAGTGTAATACTAAATTAAAACTTGCACATATAATAAAAAAAAACATAGCAAAACAACATGATATTAAAGCAGATTACACTTACCTTGCAGGGTACAAACTTCAAACCACAACAGCTTCTTCCTCTTGATTTGTTGATCCATTTCAGCAACACCGCCATATATCGTGTGGAGTATGGAACTGCGCCGATTTTTCTTAACTGATTAGATCTGGCTTGATTTACCGTAAGATATATGTAACATATTATAAATAAGATATATTATACCATTTTCATTTTTAATTAAAAATAAAAAAGCAGTAAGCCTACAATTATTTTTTATGTCAATTTTGCGAGGTGGATAAAGCCCATCTAATTCAAAGCTAAATTATTGCCATAAATAGAACATGTCACAAAATTACACCTTAACACTAGTAGATGTAGTACTGATAATGCTTGCGTGATGCACGCGCTGCACTGCCAAATACTACAGTGGATCAGTTTAGGCTATCAGTGGGCTATAAATAGCCAGCCGGATGACGGGCTAATTTAAGGCAGACTATGAAAATAACATTTATTTTTCAAAGCCCAAACACCTTGTAAATGAGATTGACTTTCCTTACGTGAAGGAATATCATATCACATCATATCACAAAGTATTTGCCAAAAAAGACAGGTGAGCAAATTTAAGTTTTTTTGGCCTAGAGATGGGTTAGATATAGCCAGGCTAGATTGGGTCTATAATTCACACAGAGAAACTGAAACTACGTTTATTACTTGCAGGAACCTCATAAACGTTGTTGACTTTTCTTACATGATAAAGTATCATACATATCATAAGCTTTATTTAGCAAAAAAAAAAAAAAAACAACATACAACCAAATTTAATTAAATTTAATTCGGCCTAAAATTGGGCTACACGTAGCTGGACTAGATCTGGTCTACATTTCACCTAGCCGGTGAAATGACGGCTATTGCTTGCTGGGCTGACCCAGCGGAGGCTCGAACCAGCGACCTTCTTGTGAGGGGATCGTGCTACCCACTGCGCCACCTAAAAAAACATGTAACACCAAAATACTAACAATTATCTGTAAATTAAATGTTGGAAATTTTAAATACCGAAAATATCTGTAAAAATATATATTTCACCGTATAATGAAAAAACAGGAAAATTCTGCAAAAAATACTGACAATTATCTGTAAAATAACATTTATTTTTTCCGGTTTATTTTTACATGAATAATCTGTAAATATTAACGTAAAATTACGTGTTACTCTATTAAAACACAGAACATTTCCTTTAAAAAACAGAAAAAGAATGTAATACCTAAATACAAGCAATAACTGTAAATTTAATGTACGATTTTTTTTATTACAGAACATATCTGTAAAACAACAGGTATTTCACTGTATAATGAAAAAACTGAAAAATTCTGTAAAAAAATACAGACAATTACCTGTAAAATAACGTTTATTTTTTACAGTGTGTGCTACAAACTGATTATTATTTACAACTTTATTACCTGTTATCCACAGCCTATGCAGGTTCTGTTCACTAAAGTAGATGTGCGCATCTATCATTAAGTAGGGCGCACGCCTGTGGCAATCCCAGATTAATAAATGGACAAAGCCGAAAATAAAATAAAAATTTTTTTAATAACTGTCTCTTTTTCAACAATGTGTAACATTGCATCTCAATGTCAAAAACGCCTCTAAATCATCATATTTACACACATTTTCAGTTTCAGGTTTCTGCTCAATTTTATGTGGTGCTGCATTATTTAGTCGACTCTGATGTTGTGTTTCATTCTGGTCTTTCCCATTGTCAACAAAGCAGTCCGGCGAAATGGCAAAGATAGCTGATCCTGATTGGCTCTTATGCTTGCATTGGAAATGCTGATTGGCTTAAGGCAAGGCAAGTTTATTTATATAGCACATTTCATACAAAGTGCTTTACATAAACAAGAATAAAATAAACAAGTAAAATAAAAATAAAAATAAATAATAAAATGAGTAAAAAAAACATAAAAACAGGTAAAATGTGATATAAAAGAATGAAGAAGAAGAGAAAAGAACCTTAAAGAGTTAAGCTAGAATTCGACTTTATAGATAAACCTTTTTTGCTTTCTAAATACTAAGCCTTAAAATGTTGAGAATTTATAAATAAAATGCCACAATGTAAATAAGTTGTCATTTAATAAGAATATGTGAATAACTCAGTTTTGACAAAAATGTCATATACAACCTTATAATTTCAAGGTGATGATATAAAAAATAGCTCTCTGCTCTTGCTGCTATTACACATGAGTTGGAAGTTTTTGACCAGTGTGTAGACTGGAGTATTATTCAATATTTTTGTCTCATACTGATTAACTATGTCAAAGTTTGTAATTAACTATAAAGAGCACCAGCAGATCCGCTACTGGCATTTGAAACAGTCAATGAAGTATTGAAGGTATCGCCACTAAAAGACCTTTTTATGTTGTTTGTCTTATTTTCCTGTCTTATTTTGACTTGCTCCTAAATCCACCCTTACCATCTGTCTCTTGTTTCTTTATATTTGATGTATAACTTCCATTCATACTCCAAGCATTGATCGACGTCTTCAGTATTCTTCAATTTTAGTCTCATCTCAAGCCTTGGCAAATAACTGAGAAAACAGCAATGTAGACTTCTTACAAAGTATTTTATCTAACCAGCCAGGTCAGAGGTCATGGAGAGCTTTTGAGTGGAGAATTGGAAACAACTGTTTCCTGAGTTATTTGCCTTTTTTATCTTTTGAAGTGAATTTCTTTGTACATAAGCTGCCAGTTTGGATGTATATTGTACCATTTTAAAGCAGTTTTAATAAGACTGCTGAGAGTACACTCAGCCTTGGGTAAGGAGCTTAACTTAAAAATGACACCTTTTACATACTTTCCAACAGCTGATATTCCAATAGCTTTCATTTATTACATTTTTTTTTAATAATATTACTAAAAAGCTAATATGTTATTGTCATGTATATAACATACAGTAAAGATAAATAGTTTCTCCAGTAAATATTATAACAAATAAATAACAAGTCTAGTATATCCAGATACATCAGAATAAAGTAGCTACTAGCTAACAATGTTTATAAATTACACTATACTTTGCTACGCCTGTCTTATCTGCCTCAGAGCTAACTTACTCGAACTGTCTCCATCACTGCTCTTACCAAATCTCCAGTCTGCATCATTCTCATATCTATTCAAAAGTAGTATTTCCATTAAAACTAGATTTTATCCATAATGCAAATGTCATTGACATACACCTAATCAACAATATATTACTAGCATTCATGTTGTTATTGTTGCAACTTAAAAGATCACAGCTGACCTTGCTAGCTAGCTAACCCATTGCAATATTGCACGTTCCACTATTCCACAGTGTTGCCACTTGGAAACACATACATTTAAACGATTTACAGAAAACTTAATTGATAAAAAAAAATGAGTAGTGAATATGTCATCGTAACTTACTGGAGATGATGTTAAAGATTTCTTTGTTGATCTGACATGAGTTGATGCTTTGTCTTTATTGACGTTTACGTTTGCATTCAGCAACTACTCACAATGAACGCCAGTCTGCCAGAAATCACGCCACAGAAAAACACTGCATGGGCTCTATTTTGACGGTCCATTCGCAGAGCGTAAATCGCAGGGCGCAAATGCTTTCAGGGTGTGTCAGAACGCATTTTTGCTAATTTAAGGATGGGAAAATCTGCTTTGCGATGTGGCGCATGGTCTAAAAGGGTTGAGTTTATTTTCTTAATAAGTTATAGGTGTGTTTTGAGAATAAACCAATTAGAGACTCATCTCCCATTCCCTTTAAGAGCCAGCTGCGTCTCGCCAAGAGCGCATTCGCTATTTACAGGACGCAAAGTAAGTCTAAGTGGAAAAACTGAGCAATTCACTAGCAAACAGTTAAAAAAGTTAACAGTTAACAGTTTTTTAACAGAAAACTGTTAAACAGAGCATCTACTGCGTGAGAATGAAAGATAATGGATCTACTTTCACATTCGCTCTTAAATAGAGAAACCTTTACGCACAGACATCAATTAGTCTATAAATAAATAATTTTGCTTGTTAAGCGCAAATATTCATTTTAAAACTATTTCTAAATTCAGTTCTAATTTCCAGCAAGTGAATAAATGAATAATAATAACAAAATGTGCTCAAAAACCTGAGTTATATCCTAAAACACATGCTGTGCCCCTTATGGTCTAAAACCTGACAGGTGGGCAAATCTTAGCTTGTTTTTAATAAAACAAATATAAATATGGATATAATAAATAATACTGCTAATAATAATAATAACATTATACAAAAGCAAATTGTTAAGAATGAACTGAAAAAGCCTCCCGAGATGAAGAAGACATAAAGCAGTGATTTTTCATATTTATGTAGGCTAGAAAATAATATGTTTTGTAATATTTTAATCCTTTATATTTATATCCTATATCTATTCTTATTATATCCTATATATCCTTAATATTAATTTTTTTCATATGTAAAGATATTTGCCTATTGCTCTCTTGTGCGTATTAAGCAGTGCGTAAGCGAGGCGCAACTCTGCGCCGGAGTTTAGACCGGGTTTGTTTTGGTTTAATAAAAAATCTATTATAGTTTCTCAAAATAGCAACGCGCCAGCCGTGCACCTCAGAACGCCTTCCTTTTTAGACCAGAACGCCTATGGGCACACATATAAGTGCTAATGCATTTGCTATTTAAACAGCGTAGCACAACGCCTCAAATCGACTCTTGCGCCAAGCTGAAACTACTAAAAGACTACTGCGCCGCGCCTTGCGCCACATTGCGCCGGGTGTATGATAGGGCCCCATGTCATGTAACTTAACCAAAGCACATCATTGGCCACACTAAGGTCTTCTCTTTCCAACTAAAACAATTCAATGTTGGTCTTAAAGAAACAGTGACAGGGGAATGAACACAAATATGATGTTGCCATATGGCAACACCATGCGGTAGAGGGTTAAGTGTGCGAAAAGCCTAGAAGCTGTCTGATGTTTGAATGCTTGAGATATTGAGATATCGTTCAGAATGTCTCAACACACACACACACGCATATATACACACACACACAGAAATTTTCTTAGTTTATTTCTTAAGTTAATTAGGTTATAACGCCTATATGTATGACACAGTTAATGATGTTACGTAAGAGTGTGATTGTTGATGTTTTGAGATTGTAAGCAGCATGACCGACAAACTCTGTCCACTTTATTTTAGTTGAATCCCGTTGGTCCCGCGACACAGTCTTACATCTGTTAATTGTGTCTTGGATTTTAAAACTCGAAAAGGTCAACTCTGGGTCATTCTCAGCGCTGGGTAAATCTAGCTTTTTCTTTCACACTGCTTATAATTTACTAGGTAATCCAGGGTTAAGAACAGTGTGGAAAAAATCCAAAATTTTTTTTAAAATTCAAGTAATAAAACTGAGTCTTGAGGGAAAACCGATCAAAGGTTAAAGGTCATTTAGGCCTTATGCGGTTTCAACACTTGTTCTGAAATGAACCAATTGTCTTTGCTTTTCCAGCAGAATGGCTAGTGTCTGTCCTCTAGTGGCCTCTGACTGATACTGTCTGAACTTACGTTTTTATTCAGTCTTATAGATGTGGAAATGTCAGACCAGTAGATCTTGATTTTACAGGAACTTTTTTTTTGGTCCCGAGAGGAAAATGACCCCGAAGTTATTGTAGAAGAATAAAAAATACAGTCTGTACAGTATAAACATCATTACTTATATATCTTCTTAAAGAGTTATGTTCAAGCCTCTGTGTGTGTATGTGTGTGTGTGTGTGAGAGTGTCTGCACAGTCCTCTACCCACTTTTTACTACATTGTGCTTTAATTACTCAATTTGTTCACAATTTCCCAAAACCTTGCTCAGTTACAGTCACATCAGTTTATAAGTGTGTGTGTGTATGTGTTTAGTTGTCCTGGTACTTAAGTGTTCAAGTAATTTGTTTAAGTGTTTCATTCACTGCTGTCTGCTTTTTCAGCATCTTGGCTGATTTGATATATTTTTGATGAAAACAGGACTGGTGCGACAAATATATTTTATTCATGTTTTTATTTACAAATGTTTTCATTGTTGGGGCTGTGCCCTCTTCTCAGGATCTTTTGTGTCTTTTCCAGGATCTTTTCTTGAGGCTTGATCTTTTTTTCTGGATCTTCTGTTGTTGCTGTGACCTTTTTTTTAGGATTTTTTGTTGCTGATGTGTCCTTTTTTAAGCTCTACTGTTGAATCTGTAACTTTTTTAGCGTCAGGAACTGTGGTGCTCAGTAGTGTAAACAATCTTTCCCATCCATTTGCACTACATTCCTTATTGCTTATTCCTTGACCTGAAACATTCAGACACACACCAAATCAAGGTTATTGATTCAGATTCGTCACAATAAACAAAAACCATAAAATGTACAATAAAAAAAACTTTTTTCAAATGAAAGGAGAATCTATTTTCCAAATCATTAGAAGCTGATCTACAGTTCAGTACCTTAAAC